>NW_028261395.1:1632781-1839365 GCF_051295495.1 Thamnophis sirtalis
GAACAGGGAAAAAGTTTGCCTAGAACAAGTTTAATTTGGTTTTCCTGAACTTTTCATATGGTCGAACTACATCATTGCACCTTCCAACTCTTACCATTCTATAATTTTTACAACAATAAAAAATAAAAATAACTTTTCTAAATCAGACCTAATGGAAGAAAATAGAATGCCTGGGAGAGGTGCGAAGGAGGCTTCATACAGAAAGATGAAGATTATATAAATATGGTGCAGAGAGTTAACAATTTTTGCAGGTGGTTATGGGAAACCATTTCATCCAATTATTCCTGTAGACTGTCACAAGACTAATTGTAAGTTGATTGTAGTTTTGCTTGCCATAGCAGGTAGTGTTACCATGGGGTTAATATTAGAAATGAAATACTGAAACAAGGTCATTATAAGTTGAGTTTTAGTCTCGTTACGGTTTATTTTTAAACGTGCAAAAAAAAATCAGATTGAAACCGAGTAAGTTGTACTACCTTCTCAGACACAAGCAAATGTTATTCATTTATTCATAAAACTTACAATACCGCTGGACTGAGATTTCTTGGCAGTTTATAACAACACATAAAATCTGAACTGAAATCTGAATGGTTGAAAACTACTTAAAATTGCCATTCTAAACTTTTAAAAAAAAAAACAACTGTATGTTCAGGAACCTTTTAAGCAAAAAGTCAAAAGCTGTGATTCATGCTTGTATCACCACGTGCTTGGATTGCCACAGTGGTCATTGCAAGGGACTCTCCCTCGAAGAGTACTCAGAAACTGCAACGGGTTCAAAATGCAGCTTCTCACTTTTTTGGTGATTCGGTCATCGCAGCCATACGCAACTGGTGTTATGAGTTGCACTGAGTTTCCAGTGCAATTCAAATTGCTAGTTTTAAGGTAGAATAATACTCTGTAAGTCTTGGCTTCTAAATAAACTGAAGGCTGCCTTCTTTACATAGAAACAATCTGTGCAATGCATAGTATCTCTTACTGATTTCTAGCAGTATTCTCCCAGTATGTGGGTATGGATTCACAGATACCATATTTTTCGGAGTATAAGACGCACCAAGATTTTTGAAGAGACCAATTTTTTAAAAAGTTTTTGCGCTCTGCAGACCTTCCAAAAACAGCCCATTTTTCACGAAAGCGGGACCGTTTTTTGTAAAAAAAAAATGGCGTGGATAGCCTTTAGGACAGAGGTGGGTTCCTACCAGTTCGGTAGAACCAGTTCGTCAAATCTACCGAACCGGTTAGAAGAGGTTCCACCAGTGGACCCGGAAAGCAGGCCACACCTACAGAAGAAGTTCCAAAAAAATTTGAAAATCACCACTGCCACACACACACACACACACACACACAGACAGACAGACTGACACAGAGAGAGAGAGAGAGAGAGAGAGAGAGAGAAAGAGAAAGAAAGGAAGAAAGAAAAAAGAAAGAAAAAGAGTGAGAGAGATAGATGAAAGAAAAAAAGGACAGAGAGAGAAAAGGAAGGAGAGAGAGAGAGAGAGAGAGAGAGAGAGAGAGAGAGAGAGAGAAAACACATGGCCGGCAAGCAACTCCCACCAGATCACATGGCCGGCAAGCCACTCCCACAAAGGAGGCCACACCCACAGAGTAGGTTCCAAATTTTTTTGAAACCCACCACTGCTTTAGGAGGCTTATAGAGTGCTCCTGGGGGCGGGGGGGCAAAAATGAGCAAAAAAGACCTGTTTTTTACTCATTTCTGCCCTCCCCAGCCCCCAGGAACTCTCTGGAAGCCTCCTACAAGCTATGCATGGCCATTTTGGTGAAGGGGGTGAGGTTTTGGGAGGCAAAAAAAAATGCTGTATTCAGTGCATAAAATGCACCCAGATTTCCACCTTCTTTTTTGAGGGAAAAAGGTGCGTCTTATACTCCGAAAAATCCGAAAAATATGGCAGTTATTTTCTGTCACAGCCTGTAATGGCCTTCCAGGAGCTAGCAAAATTTGAATGGTTCTGGAGGACCCTTGGGATGATGAACAGTTGCAATATGCATCTTCTTACCTGGTACTACTTTTTTATGATAAACTTGTGTTTTAACGTTCAGGTATTTACAGATGTAAACAGCGGGAAATATTTGTAGGTGACGCTGGTATTTAGATATAATTAACGGTTAGGCTTCTCATTAGGTCCATTGGATGTCTAAAGAAAAGTGTCAGGTCGCTGTCAGAGAATCCAGAGTGGAGTAGAGTGGAGTAGAACAGAGTAGAGTAGGGTAGGGTAGGGTAAGGTAGGATAGGGTAGGGTAGAGTAGAGTAGAGTAGAGTAGAGTGGAGTGGAGTGGAGTGGAGTGGAGTGGAGTGGAGTGGAGTGGAGTGGAGTGGAGTGGAGTGGAGTGGAGTAGAACAGAGTAGAGTAGGCTAGGGTAGGATAGGGTAGGTAGAGTAGAGTAGAGTAGAGTAGAGTAGAGTAGAGTAGAGTAGAGTAGAGTAGAGTAGAGTAGAGTAGAGTAGAAGCTAGGATAGGATAGGACAGGACAGGACAGGATAGGATAGGATAGGATAGGATAGGATAGGATAGGATAGAAACTCTAGTGTCACTTTAAATGAAAACTAATCCACATACACTAAAATGAAATAGAGTGGCATTCAGCTCTCAAAAGATAACCATTGTGCGTATACATATATCTGTTTAGAAGATCTTGATAGCAGGTCATCTACAAAGAAAACTCTCAAGTTCTCTTGAGTAACCATATCTCAATAGAGCAGTGGTTCCCAAACTTGGCAACTTTAAGACTTGTGGACTTCAACTCCCAGAATTCTCCGGCTGGAGAATTCTGGGAGTTGAAGTCCACAAGTCTTAAAGTTGCCAAGTTTGGGAACCACTGCGATAGAGCAAAGAGTAAAAAATTAACTCTAGGCTTATCTGAAGTCTTGTTAGGCCAGAATCTCACAGGAAGCGCTCAAGGCTAGCCATGACGACGTTTCCTTCTTTCAAGGTTTACGACATCGCGAACCTTAAGGATTTCTCGCCTCTGAAGAAAGTGGTTAGGTCACAGTTTAATTGTGTGGCTTGGTTAGGAGACCATTTCCATTTCCTGAGTTGTGCAGTCTCCGAAGATCCTGCTCAGTTTGCATCATTTGAACTCAGAAAACCTTCCTTTGGGTTTGAAATCATTATTTCACTTATCTATTTTTGTCTATATTTTTTTAATTGCTGCCATTTTCTTAATGTCTGGTTGTCAAGGATAACTTTTTTTAAAAAAATTAATCACGTTCATTTTTGCCTTGGTGGGGAAACTTTCTGCATAGCAGAGTACAAGTGTTTTATATATTAAAAGAGCCGAGGTGGCGCAATGGTTAGGGTGCAGTGCTGCAGGCCACTTCAGCTGACTGTTACCAGCAGTTCGGCGGTTCAAATCTCACCGGCTCAAGGTTGACTCAGCCTTCCATCCTTCCGAGGTGGGTGAAATGAGGACCCAGACTCTGGGGGCGATATGCTGACTCTGTAAACCGCTTAGAGAGGGCTGAAAGCCCTATGAAGCGGTATATAAGTCTAACTGCTATTGCTATTGCTAACCCACCTCCGAGGCAACCTGAGTACTCATGGAGATGGCAGAGAGAGAGAGAGAGAGAGGGAGAGAGATGATAGATAGATAGATAGATAGATAGATAGATAGATAGATAGATAGATAGATAGATAGATAGATAGATGATAGATGATAGATAGATAGATAGATAGATAGATAGATAGATAGATGATAGATAGATAGATACATAGATAGATAGATAGATAGATAGATAGATGATAGATAGATAGATAGATAGATAGATAGATAGATAGATAGATAGATAGATAGAGGATAGATAGATAGAGGATAGTTAGATAGATAGATAGATAGATGATAGATGATAGATAGATAGATAGATAGATAGATAGATAGATAGATAGATAGATAGATAGATAGATAGATAGATAGATGATAGATAGATAGATAGATGATAGATGATAGATAGATAGATAGATAGATAGATAGATAGATAGATGATAGATGATAGATAGATAGATAGATAGATAGATAGATAGATAGATAGATAGATAGATAGATGATAGATGATAGATGATAGATAGATAGATAGATAGATAGATAGATGATAGATAGATAGATAGATAGATAGATAGATAGATAGATAGAGGATAGATAGATAGATAGATAGATAGATAGATAGATAGATGATAGATAGATAGATAGATGATAGATAGATAGATAGATAGATAGATAGATAGATAGATAGATGATAGATAGATAGATAGATAGATAGATAGATAGATAGATAGATAGATAGATAGAGGATAGATAGATGATAGATAGATAGATAGATAGATAGATAGATAGATAGATAGATAGATAGATAGATAGATAGATGATAGATAGATCAATCCTGGGCTGTCCATCAGTACTCAGATGGAGAGTCAACAGCCCCCAGGAGGAGACTGATGAGGAAGAGGAGGAACAGCTGGGCCCAGTGCCTGATGCACAGCTGCACAGAAGGCAGAGAAAGAGAGAGCAGTGGAAAGCCGTGAGGTGATTCTGGGGAAGGAAGAGCCACCGCTGCTAACCTTAACTCTGGGGATAAAAGGCAGGGGGCGGAGATGAATAGGCGTGGCAGATAACTATTCAACTTCCGGACGGACTTGTTAGCCTGCGAGATAAGCTTTTTGCCGGGGAAGCCAACATTCCTAATAAAGCAGTGTTTCTCAACTTCTGTGACTTTAAGTCCTGTGGACTTCAACTCCCAGAATCCCCCAGCCAGCACAGCTGTGCTGGCTGGGGGATTCTGGGAGTTGAAGTCCACAGGACTTAAAGTCACTAAGGTTGAGAAACACTGTAATAAAGGAATAATCTTTTGAATGGACATCACAAGGTTTGGCATGTTTGAGGAGCTGGGTCAGAACGCCACCTATCAGTACACAGTCCTGCAAAAAAATCTAATAATAATAGCATGCAAGACATATAAATAGTTTTAAAACCTATTTAAATCAATCCTCACTTTGCAGATGTTTTTTAAAAAAATAAAATAAGCCATTCGGCTATCACAGATACATTTTAAAGCTGGCTTAAAAGCAATTGCAGATGGCATTCCCGGTAGTGCATTGGGAAGTTCCCCAGACGTGATGCAACCACAGAGAAATATCGACTTCAAGTTGCAACCAAGCGAATGACTGCTACGAAAATAAACCTCCCAAGATGATCTCTGCTTTGGAAGAGGAAGTCTTATCTTGGGTGTCCCCAGCTCAAAGGTTCAAGTTTTTTTTAAAAAAATAGCAACAGTATAAAGATTACGCTCTTTGTTAATCTAAAGATTTGAAACAGTGGAATAAGGTCAATTGGATGGCAACATTCTGATGAATGATGCGCCAAAGGAGAGATGTAGAGGAAATGCGTTACAGAAATGGTTCTCAACCTTTTCTTCACCATGGACCAGAGGTGGGTTCCTACCAGTTCACACCTATTCAGTAGAACGGGTTCGTCAAATCTACCGAACCGGTTAGAAGAGGTTCCACCAGTGGACCCGGAAAGCAGGCCACACCTACAGAAGAGGTTCCAAACATTTTTTGAAACCCACCACTGGTCCTTGGATATGATTATTCTACACTATCATGCTCCTATTTATAAAACTCAGTGCCTCTGTGAAAGGCAAGGATGACTACTGCGTTTGTGGCGCAATCAGAACATTGCGTGTGTTGAAGTTGTTTTAACGCAAACCAAAGATGCCTTTTAAAAAACAAGTTTACATCATATTCTCATGCATGCCCAGTGCTGTGTGTGGGGTAATTTAAGGTGGTTCTGACAAGTGTCGTCGGCATCTTCATATCCGGTCAGTTGGGCGGCAAGCCACTCCCATCCAGTCACATGGGCGGCAAGCCACTCCTATCCGGTCACATGGGTGGCAAGCCACTCCCACAAAGGAGGGCATGCCCACAGAGTAGGTTCGAACAATTTTTGAAACCCACCACTGCCATGGACCCTCTTTAAATATCTTTTGTGGCCACAGGCTATGGCCACGGACCAGGAATGAAATCCTCTTATCTTAAACTATCTTATACTACCGCTTCGGAAATGGGAGATATTGCTAGAGCTGTCTTTTTGATGTTGTATAATTTGACTCTAAGATTGTCTATAATGTCATAATTTGACACAATCTACACATTTTACAGACGTTTGAAATAACGTAGTCAACGTATTGAATATTCTTCAATATTCAATACGTTGTTCTATTTAGAACAACCTGCAAGTCAATGGTTGATTATTTAGGAGTGGTAGGCCCTCACGCGCTCAATCAGCAGAAGAAATTCTACAGAATTCCACTACTACTTTGTCCTTTTCCCTCTTGAATAATTGTACAGAAGCCCATTGCTTTTTAAAAATTCTTTGAATGCCTTTTTTCCACTAATTTAGCCGATCAAAGAAAGTGTATCACTAAAAATGCAGATTGACAGCTCTATCAACTTTGCCAATTAAGCTAAGCAATTAATCACTTGAAGTGTCAGTTTTCAATCAGAGGTTAAAGCTGGCAGAATTAATTTTTAAAGTTTTTCTGTTATTCCTTTTTGACAAGACTTCTTTCTCTTCGAAAAATGCGTGATTAAGAAGGTTATTTGAAGTCATTGGAACGTTCGGTTTCTAAACACTTATAATTAGGAAAAAGTTTTAATTGGCTCAATTTGTCACACCAATAACCCAAAGTATATGCAATTATTCCTGGGGGGAAAAATGTGATCACTCATAGTGGACATCGACTTAATGACATATAGTTGATCAAAACTTTCTATTAAACAGAAAATCCAGAAAAAAATATTTCTTCTGAACTGTGTCCTATCTTCTTTCCGTCTTTGTTTTTCTCCTTTTTCTGATACATTTGTTTTATAACGGCTGGGTTTATAAACCACTCTGAGACATATATTTAATTTATATTCATTGTATCATACAATCTCAGATAATTGCACTTAATAAGTCATACCATCAATTAATATTTCACACAAACATACATGTTATCATAATTGTTTCCATTGTTCCTTCTTTTATACTCTTGCCAATTTTAATTTTAGACAGTTATTGTTCTTTTAGATAATTTTAAACCAGGGGTCTCCAAACTAAAAAGAGCCGAGGTGGCGTAGTTAGAGTGCAGTACTGCAGGCCACTTCAGCTGACTGTTATCTGCAGTTCAGCGGTTCTAATCTCACCGTCTCAAGGTTGACTCAGCCTTCCATCCTTCCGAGATGGGTAAAATGAGGACCCAGACTGTGGGGAGCGATATGCTGACTCTGTAAACCGCTTAGAGAGGGCTGAAAGCCCTATGAAGCGGTATATAAGTCTAACTGCTATTCAGACTACCCAACATTTTTAGATTTGTAAAAAAATAATCCAAAACTAGAATTCTTCCCTTCAGATAAAAAGGATTGTAGGTAAATATCATCAATACCTCAAACGCCTATAGGCAGAAGATTTTCTATTGATTTCCTTTTTAAATATTCTGGGTTTGTTTCCTAAGAAAATCAAGGAGGTGTATATTGTGAGATTGCAGTTTCAACATGTGACCATTTGGGGAAATCTGATATAATGCTCTCTAACATTTTCTGACCATGATAATGTACATTTGTCAGTGATCAGTCACTAACATCCCTTCACACAACTATTCAAAGTATTTTGTGGTGAAGTTATGTCAACTTGAAAAACCGGTTCCACTGTTTCTGTGGGAAAGGGTATTGAATTCCGTGCTCTGATCCCTTTAAACTGATGGGTGATATTATCAAAGTGGCAATCACAACCACCTGGCCATCACGGGTTTTACAAATTTATATTATTTGAGAATTGCAGAAATTGCTTCTGTTGAACATAAAATCAGCTATAACGACCTAAGGAGCAAAATATCTTTTGCGTATGTCTTTGATTCATTATATTTAAAGTCCTGGCACTTCCCTGACCTAGATTGTAGTTTTCAGAAGTGGTTTAGCAATAGCAATAGCAGTTAGACTTATATACCGCTTCATAGGGCTTTCAGCCCTCTCTAAGCGGTTTACAGAGTCAGCATATCGCCGCCAACAACAATCCGGGTCCTCATTTTACCCACCTTGGAAGGATGGAAGGCTGAGTCAACCTTTGAGCCGGTGAGATTTGAACCGCCGAACTGCAGAACTGCAGTTTCCTACTGCCTTCTTCCTAAAGCTGAGTGAAAATGACTGTTATCAACTCTTCATCTTCCAGTTTTTACTAAACGGGCTTTTGAGTGAGAAAAGTCTTAATAAAGTATTATTGTTTACCTTATTAGTATGATAAATTCTGGAAATTATTCTCTGTGAGGAGTGGTGAGAGGAGTCAGATAACATAAACTTCTAGAGGTGTCAAACTGGATTTCATTGAGGACCATATCAGGGTTGTGTTTGACCTCGGGGGGGGGCATGGCCAGCTCATTGTCACCCCTATCAGGGGCGCCTGTCATCACCCTAGCAGCAAATACGCACTCCCAAGCTCCGTTTTCGGCTGCCATGGCCTCCTGCAACCCTCTGTTGAATGGACATCTGCATGGATGGTGTAGTTTAAGACAATGAGTAGGTTCCCTGTTCTGTCCCCCCTTCACGGCTCGTAACAAACGGCAAGACAATTAAACTTAAAGGGAACTTTCTTTATCAGTTCTCAGTTCAAACTGGCTTCGAGCCCAAAAATAACAGAAATACAGTCTCTTTCAAGCAGATAACAGAATACAAAACAACTCTTACAAGCAATGCACTTCTTCCAAAGTCTCCACGAATCAGGGTTACATGAAACACCAAAGCACTTATCCAAGTGTATCTTCCATAAATCACAACTGATGATCGAGCAATGCTGTACCAAACAAGGAACGCACGAAGGAACGTTGACTCCTGCCACTAGGGCATGGCAGCATCCGTCCTTTTATCTCCAAATCTGCCCCTAACAAGCCCCAGCTGCATAATGAATCTTGTATCCCGAAAAGACTCACAGCAGACATCTGCTGAGTCACAACAGTTCCCTATAACAGGGGTGTCGAACACGCGGTCCATGGGCTGGATGCGTCACATACTGGTCACGCCCACCCCAAATTTAGCGAAGGGGGAAAAGTTGTGATATATCACATGACGACAATGTGATGCCGTGAGTTTGACACCCCGGCCCTAAATGGTTAATGCATTCTATGATTCTACAAGTATCTTGGAGTAATTAAATTAAATCAGTAAATAAATCAAAACACAATATTTTAGGGCATTTGTAGGAATTGTTTGGAACCTGCAAGGCCCACCCACTATTCATAAGCTATAATCAGGTGAAAAAGGTTCACCTGAATACCTATTTATACAAAACTAAAAAAACCAGCCAACCAAAATAAATACAGCTGCATAGCACTTTCTCTTTCACCAAATACAGCAAATTTATTCCTTTTTACAGTCATGGAGCAAACCTTGAAGCTGGTAGATATTTCGCACTCCCCATGTGGCCTAGTGAGATCCCTAGATTTCTTTTTATTTGGAATTACATTTAAAACAGTTAAAAATTGACAAAATCACCATCAGTCAAATGCAAAAAGCCGCACTGCTTGGATCTGCACGCATATTACGAAAATACGTTACGACGTCCTAGGCCCCTGGGTGGGGCCCGACTAGTAACCAATGCCAAATCCGGCGAAACAACTGGCCGCTGTGAAACAATTCTGTTGTTGCAATAATAATAATAATAATCCTCTGATGATGCCAAATGCAGACTTTGCAAAGAAGCTGATGAAACTGTTGATCACATACTCAGCTGCTGTAAAAAAAATCACGCAGACTGATTATAAATTGCGGCACAATTCAGTAGCACAAATGATCCATTGGAATTTGTGCAAAAATTATAATATTAAAACAGCAACAAACTGGTGGGAACATCAGCCTGAGAAAGTCACCGAAAATCAGATGGTCAAGATCTTGTGGGATTTCCGCATACAAACCGACAAAATACTGGCGCGTAATACACCAGACATCACACTGGTTGAGAAAAATAAGGTCACAATCATAGACATCGCAATACTAGGTGATAGCAGGGTCGACGAGAAGGAACATGAAAAAATCGCAAAATACGAGGACTTAAAAATCGAAATTCAACGACTATGGCACAAACCAGCAGTGGTAATTCCAGTGGTAATTGGCACACTGGGTGCTATTCCAAAAGCACTGGAATTACATTTGAAACAGTTAAAAATTGACAAAATCACCATCAGTCAAATGCAAAAAGCTGCACTGCTTGGATCTGCACGCATATTACAAAAATACGTTACAACGTCCTAGGCCCCTGGGTGGGGCCCGACTAGTAACCAATGCCAAATCCGGCGAAACAACTGGCCGCTGTGATACAATTGTATAATACCTAATAATAATAATAATAATAATAATAATAATAATAATAATAATAATAATAATATTGCCCTTCTTGAGTCAACCTTGAGCCAGTCAGGATAGAAAGAATCGAACTTCTGGCAGTGAGCATTGAGTTAGCCCTGCAGTACATTGAGTAGTGTTTAGCATTCTAAACACTGCGCCACCACAGGTCTTATAATAATTTACTTATATAATTGTACATTCTCTTTCTAGGAAGTTCCTCAATGTCTTCTGTCGAATGTCAGATTTTGTGCTATGCTTTCATGACACTGAGTCACAAACGTTTCCCAATAAATAGATTCACTAGGAAGATAAGTACTTTAAAGACATTAAAATACAATGGCAAATGTTAACATTTTAGTTGTTGATGATGTTGGGAGTAAAAAGATAAAGATGTCAGAAGTCATGCTCAGCTTTTCGTCAGCTCAGTGGACAGATTTATGGCATTTCTTGGTAACAGTATGAAAGAGGTTCGCCATTGCCTTATTTCAGCATGTTGTAGTATGTATTCTAATGTAACAAATGGTGTAACCTGGTAGTAATTCTTACCATTTTCTTTCAAATAGGCAACTTCAAAAAATAGTGCATGATATCAAGAAAAATGATAGTGGAATAATGAGCAAGTTCAAAAAGTAAGTTATGGAAACGAGCAATCCACATGTGGAATTATTGTTCTCTTTGATTTTGATGCTTATTCTCTGTAATTATGTCAAATGTATCTATATATTCTTTTTTTATGTTCAACTGGGCTTGCCTCCACAACATTTCTGGTTAGTGTAATCTGTACATCAAATACAAAAGATTTTTCTTGATGCTCTTGTCTTATCCAACCAACTGTTTAGAATCTGTTTTGATAACATGCATATAAGCTGTGTTCTAACATCTTAAACAGCTGAGTCGTCACCAAGAATTAAGAAGCCATTCTTTTTGTATAGAAAAAGTTATGCATATATAAGGTCATCACCCTTGTTAGGGAAATCTCAACTAGGTTTTGGAACTTTCACACATTGCTAGCATCCCTTATGGTGCGTGAAGCTGGGAATTGTAGTTCAGTAACATCTGGTGGACACAAATCTACACCATAGGTTCAATATATAGTCTCCGTCAGTGACGTGCGGTGAGTTTTATGGCTGGTGAGGCAGCTTTTTAGGCTTGTGGACTTCAACTCCCAGAATTCCACAGCCAGGCATGCTCAGTTCCGATTTAAAGCGACAGCATTTTTCCCCCGTTGCAAAATAAGTTTTCCCATTTTTTTTCTTCTCCCTCCCCCTCCTTCCTCCCTCTCTCCCTCCCTCCCCCCTCTCTCAAACAGACACACACACACAGAGAACTTGGATCCCTCTCTGGATTGTTGTTGGGGGCGATATGCTGACTCTGTAAACCGCTTAGAGAGGGCTGAAAGCCCTATGAAGCGGTATATAAGTCTAACTGCTATTGCTGCTGCTATTGCCTCACCAGTCATAAACCTCACCGCACGTCCCTGTTTCAGGTGCTATCTCTAAACGCATTCCTCTCTTTTTCCTTAAATAAGAATGGCTGGTATTCACAGCAAATCCTCCCCTCCCTCCCCCCCCCCCCCCCCCCCGCTTTAAGGGGCAATGTGGAGAATTGCAAAATCTACCTAAGGAATAAAGCCGTTTTGTGTATTTGGAATCGGCAAATTGTTTGAACCAATTTAGTTCTGCCTAATTTAGTCATTCAAACTAGGATTTAACGTGAATCCAGCCCGTCTCTACGATGCAACCCACATCGAGGGGAGCATTTCAGACCAGTGATTATTCCGTTCTATAGTATCATGATATCCAATCTGTGAAGATCTGCGTTTCTGTCTCAATCATTGCACAACGTTCCTCTGAATGGATAAAGTTTCGACATCTGCGTTGAAACTGCTGCCTTTGTCATCTGGTAGGGTACCGTCAACTTGTCTGCTTCTGTTGCAACCAGCATGATAAAACAAAACAAACACAATTGCTTTCCCTCCTTCAGAGATCTTACAGCAGTTCTTCTAGCAGCCATTTTCCACACACCTCTGCTGTGTGTACTTTTAAGTTTATATTTATCCTTGAAACAGTTGCCTAAATATAGGTTATCTACAGAAAAATGCTCCAGAACAAGAATCCTTCCCGATTAATTTCTATTTCCCTCCAGAAATTTCCTTTCGAAAACCCAAACCTGAATCCCTCAAGGCCTTTAAAGGCCTCTGCTTCTCCTAGGCTCTAATTGGGGGTGGGGGAAAGCGGGGGGGTGTTCCTGTGTTCAATGCACTCTGCAGCTCCTTCTCGTCGGTCCGTGGGGGTCATAAGAACTCTCTCCTGCCTTCTGAAGGAGTTGGACTTTGAAGAAATGCTTGTTAGGATTCTGTGGCGTTTCGAATTTCACCCAAAAGGCTGCTTCAGAGCGCATTCCTGGGAAGGAGGTCTGCAATGTTGTGTTTTGCACACTCTAAAGAACATTGTAGTTGCAATGGATGGCTGTGAAGGTTGGACCACAAGAAAGGCTGAGCGCCAAAGAATTGAGGCCTTTGAGCTCTGGTGCTGGAGAAGACTCCTGCATTGAGTCCCTTGGACTGCAAGGTGATCAAACCGTTCAGTCCTAGAGGAGATCAACCCTGACTGCTCTTTAGAAGGCCAGATCCTGAAGAGGAAACTCAAAGACTTTGGCCACCTAATGAGAAGGAAGGAAGCCAAAGAATTGAGGCCTTTGAACTACAATGCTGGAGAAGACTCCTGCATTGAGTCCCTTGGACTGCAAGGCGATCAAACCGTTGAGTCCTAGAGGAGATCAACCCTGACTGCTCTTTAGAAGGCCAGATCCTGGAGATGAAACTCAAATACTTTGGCCACCTAATGAGAAGGAAAGACTCCCTGGAGAAGAGCCTCATGCTGGGAACGATTGAGGGCAAAAGAAGAAGAAAGGGACGACAGAGATTGAGTTGGCTGGATGGAGTCTCCGAAGCAGTCGGCGTGAGCTTAAATGGACTCCAGAGGATGGTAGAGGACAGGAAGGCCTGGAGGAACGTTGTCCATAAGGTTGCGATGGGTCGGACACGACTTCGCAACTAACAACAAAGAACATTTGAGAAATGAAATGCGGCCCAATCCTATTGTGTCCCTTGTTATTCAGGCGAAGTTTTTTTCTTAAATCCAGTTGCCAAGCAGGAGAATTTTTTTTTCTCCTGGGGTTTTAACGAGGAAAGGAATGTTTCTGTCTATCTGAAGATAGTGTTACTCAGCCCCACGAAATGCTTTTTTTTTTCCTGGCAGTTGATTAGGACTTGTTGTGAAATGTTTGCGTGCGAGCGATGTGCTATCTCTCTTGCCCATCTGTGACACGCAGTTGTTTGAAGAGAAAAGGCACACTACTGCCAGAAAATCCGCAACTCTCCGATTCTCTAAGGAGAGAAATCAGTTCAGCCTTTTGATAAAGGCCTCTTCGGAGGTAGCCAACAAAGGACATCAAAGAGATAGGGAAGATATACTTAGATTTGACTTATCATGTGGGACTCAGTGGAACTATCATTGAGAAAAGATTGTGCTTGACAGAACAAAAGATTCACCACCTCACATATTATGACCTTGAACAACAGATATAAAACGTCACTACCCCAATAACGTTGAGCCTTCCGAGGTATCATTGCCCTGTGGGAAGATGACAAAGGTCCCCTCAGCCTCACAGATTGTTGTCGAAATTGTCCCCTATTTTTTGGGTTGACTTGCAACAACATATGAACTCTTCAAGGAAGGCTCCGTTGAATTAGCCTGAATTCAGTTTTTGCTGAACTTCTGCAATTCTCTGTTGTGTTGTGGCTTTGATGCACGAGGTATTCTCAGGTGACTAGTTCAGGTGTCTGTCATTTGGTAAACAGCAAAAGGGAGTCTGTGTTGACTCAAAACAGGGAAAACAATGCCTGGTTTTTATATCGGAAACAAGAAGGCCCAGTCACATCAGGACAGGTCTTCTGCCAATGGGATTGTCTTGGGTTGAGAAGGGGATGACAAGTTTACACTAGTATATTTGGCTTCCTGCAGCCAAGGGCAAGATGTAGTAGCTTTCCTACTATACGAAGCTGTACTTGATGTGTATTTTCTCCCTTAGGCACAATGTAAGGACATCAAAAGTCTTATTGATAATATGACAATATTCTCAGAGTTTAGAAGTTTGGCTGGTTAATGGACGTGTTATTATTGCGCACCTCCCAGAGTCATTTTTTGATGAGATGGGCAGCTATTATCGATTTGATTAATGCATAAATAAATATAAAAAGCTGTATGACCAGCCTTCTGTCAACAAGATGACATCTCAAAGAAGAGCAACTGGCAGAAATAAAATATCAAGCCTGCAGGCAATGTATCAGAATAAACCACAATTCAATGGCCAGTCCAAAGATTTTGACTTTTGGAAATAAAAAGGAGAGGAGAAAAGGAAGATGGACGTTTGCTGGGGCAACCAAGTGCCCCTTAAATCCTAAGAATGAATCACCATTTCTTGATCATTCCATTTGATGACCACAGCAGCCCATCACGTCTTAAGAAGGCCCAGATAGTTCCCTTTGCTGAGCTCAGATAGGGAAACGAGGTGAACCTTGTAAAGAGAGAGGAAATGGCATCAAAAAGGAGGCCATAAATTGCAACAGAGCTGAACACAAAAGGGGAACTGGTGACATAATATGGAATATCTCTCTGTCTAGAGAGTCCCTGAGTATACTGAAAAATCTACTGTAATTCAGGTTGCACACGATCTTGGCAACTTTAAGACTTGTTGACTTCAAGTCCCAGAATTCTTAAAAGTTGCCAAGAAGGTTGGGACACCCCTTCTCTAACTGAGCTGAACGTTAAACTATTTGTTTGTTTTGAGATAATACAACAGTATTGGTGGTGTGCATGTCTTAGGCCAGTGTTTCTCAACCTTGGCAACTTGAAGATGTCCGGATTTCAACTCCCAGAATTCCCCAGCCAGCATTCGCTGGCTGGGGAATTCTGGGAGTTGAAGTCCGGACATCTTCAAGTTGCCAAGGTTGAGAAACACTGTCTTAGGCAATTCCATTTATTAAAACAATAGAATAGAAACAATAAAACAATAGAAATTGATGCTAAAAGCCTTTATAAGCACACAAATCTAACCTGCTTGAGAAACACTGTTTTCTTTATCCCTTTTCTCCTGTCGATGTTTAGGTTCCAAAACGAACAAGTGGCCTTAATATGCAAAACTGGAAAAAATACATGGGATCGGTATGGACATTTAGCATTGCACAAGCCGCTGGTTGTTTTAGCATGATGTCCTGTTGCCTGCTTTCAGTGTGATGTTGTTGTTGTTGTTGTTTTTGCTCTTTTCTCCCCCCACCCCCCAGGAGCAAGCAAGCCCCCCCCAAGGCTATTCATGCCTTTTATTTGGGGGGAAAATGGGGCTGTTTTTCAGAGGTTTGCAGAGTGCAGAAACTTTTTTTTTTCCCGTTTGGAAAGCTCTTTAAACTGATGAGAACTACATTGATCCTCTTCCGAGTTTCTGGCACGCATGTGCACGCAATGATCAGCTGGCCTTTGCTGGTTTTCCATTTTCCAGTGTGGGCATGTGGGCCAGCCAGCTGCTCGGCACATGTGCAAGCACGTCAGAAACCCAGAAGAGGAATGGGTGACACAGCACATTCATGTACTATGAACCTCCTCTTCCTGATCGTGGCCCAGACGAGCACATATAAAGTGCTCCCTTTTCGACACTCGGTGCCGAAAAAGTTTGCCATCCCTGGTCTACACCGAAGAAAAACCTCATGGAGTTTGATATGGTTTCCTCCCAGATAAGAGATGCTTAGAATGGCCAAGTACCTTAACACAGTGTAGGAAAGAGGCAAACAATGCACAGGAAGTTCCTCCCAATCAGAATTTTGTTACTTCCAAATAATTCGCCGATTTTACTGCCGGAATACGACGACGGTAGTAGAGCAAAAACGCTGATTTTTGGTGGCCCTGATTTTCCCACTGGGCCACCAGCCACAATGTTTGCAGAGAGCCGAGGTGGCGCAGTGGTTAAATGCAGCACTGCAGGCTACTTCAGCTGACTGCTAGTTCTGCAGTTCGGCTGTTCAAATCTCACCGGCTCAAAGGTTGACTCAGCCTTCCATCCTTCCAAGGTGGGTAAAATGAGGACCCGGATTGTTGTGGGCAATATGCTGACTCTGTAACCCGCTTAGAGAGGGCTGAGAGCCCTATGAAGCGGTATATAAGTCTTACTGCTATTGCTATTGCTATTGCATAGCAGTTGCTGTTATTAAATCTGACCTCCTTTCTCCCCACCCCAATCTTAGAAGTACTTTCCAGTTGAGACTCTTATTTAAAAAAAAAACAAGTTTTTCAGGCTTTCATGCCATAGTTTGGATTCAAATTCTTGCAGTTTTAATATTTTAAATTAATTGGTAATTCCGCTATTAAATTTCTCATCGGCAAATGCTCGTCCTTTCTTGGTTTTGAATTTAGATCCTGGTTTTGAGTAGGTTTCTTGAATCTGGGAGACGCGGACCCTGTCAAAAATGCTTTGCTGCTCCAATAATCATCTTTCTTGTGTCCTTTACAAGGAACTTCTGTGTAGCTCTGGGAGAATAAAACCCACAAGCAGGAGGGCAAAATGAGAAGGTTTTTTGTTGTTGTTGTTGCTGTTGGTTTCCTGGTGCCTTAGGCTGTTGGCATCATTCTCATTCGTTCTTGCCGAGGAGATCTTGAAAAGTGCTTTGAAAGCCTTATTTCAGAAACAGTTTCCTTTTTTCCCCCCTATCTGATGTCCTCAAGGTAGTGAATAACGTCAGTGGAAAAGAAAAGATGCTTGCGTGAAATCTAGGTAAAAGCTTCCCTGAGGAAAGATGGAATTTCGGTGACTCCATGGATACCAGAAGTGGTATTCTACCAGTTTGGACCGGTTCGCCGGAACTGGTAGCGGAAATCGCGGGTGGCCCTGCCAAAAAGGGCGCCCGACAAAAGGGCGCCCGACTAAACCGCGGTGACAAAACCGCGAGTTCTAAACCACGCCGACGAATGGGCGCTGAAGCGCGCCGACAACAGCGCGCCGACAGAAGCGCGCTCTAAACCTAACCCTAAACCTAACCCTAAACCTAACCCTAACCCTAAACCTAACCCTAAACCTAACCCTAAACCTAACCCTAAACCTAACCCTAACCCTAAACCTAACCCTAAACCTAACCCTAACCCTAACCCTAAACCTAACCCTAACCCTAAACCTAACCCTAACCCTAAACCTAAACCTAACCCTAAACCTAACCCTAAACCTAACCCTAAACCTAACCCTAAACCTAACCCTAAACCTGACCCTGACCCTTACCTTAACTTAAATCGCGCTTCTGTCGGCGCGCTGTTGTCGGCGCATTGATGACGTCGCGGTTTTAGCACCGCAGTTTTGTCGGTGCGCTTTTGTCGTGCACGCATTTGTTGGGTCACGGGCCCCGCCCCCTTGCCCTGGCTCTATGGCATCCCATTTAGGCCCCTTTTTTTGCCAATAGCACATGCACAGAATTTGAGAACCGGTAGGGAAGGTAAGTGAATGCCACTCCTGATGGAGATGTTCTTTCTTTGTTTAGGGTTTTTTGTGTGGGGGGGGGGTTGTTCTTGGCCAACAATAAGAAAAGAATGGGATGCTTTGTTTCAGTTTCCCAACTCAGCCATCCCCCTTGATCTTCTGTGGGACTTCTTGGTGGAAGTCTCTTATTCCCCCATCCAAATATCGACAAGGTCTGACCCTGTTCAGGTTTTTTAAAGTCAGCTAAATGCTGCTACCTTCTCTGATAATTGTTCTTAAAAATTAACGTCCAGGCATTAAATTCTATTATTATTTTTAGAGCATTTGAAATGCCATAATTGCCCAGCATCACCTACCCTTGTGGATGTCCCTTGTGGTCTTGCCATGCTCCTATACAACCGAGTTGGCCTTTCCAAGACCAGCCAAGGTTACAATGGATAACTGTGGATAAAATGGCATTTAAAAAGCCATGAATGAGATTTTTGGGAAGGGTTGGAGCAATCTTGGCTACGAAACCATGATCTCACCAGGACATTTGACAAATGACTTACAACATGAGCTCCTAGCTCTGATCAGATTTACATAAACGAATAGAAGGTTTTTGTGTGATGGAAGGAATCAGAAGTGGCCCTCGAGTCTTTGTGAAGCTCAGTAGAATTAGAAAACAAAGCCATACAGGCCATTTTTTTTCAACTACAAAATACTGGTTGAAATGAAGGATCCTTTCCTTTTTTTAAAATACCAAGAAGTTCTGAAGCCTACTCACATCCTGTTAACAATACAAGGTCCATCTTCTATTTTGCATCGCACAGACTGCATATTCTGTAGCTTTATGACTAACCAGCAACCTGCTTCCCTTATATCTGCAACTGTCTGTTAATTGTCTTTTCCACAGAATTAGCCATGTCTGGATATATATATATATATATATATACACATGTATATATTTTCAAGAACTGACTGAAAGCGAAGATTCTTTTGCGTTACCGTGTTTGTGTTGCTTAGTCTTAGAATTCGTGTCAGCTGCATGGGTCTTTCGTTACTGGCTTCCTGTAGTTGTAGAGTTTCTGCTCCGGTGCCAACTGTTGCCATCCCATAATTATATAGAAAAATGACAAATGACACTTTTCCCCCCCTCATCCACAGGTTAACAAGTAAACCACCTCCAAGCATACCACCAGTTGATTATGTTCCAGGTATGGACTTGACATTATTAACACTGTTATTAGATTTTAGGATCGATGCGGGCATGTAAATCAGTGGTTTGGGATTCAAGATGGCGGCATGTGTACCACCATCATCACCGTCACCAAGCATCACGTCAAGTAGGGTGGGAGGCAGTCCTTATGTCAGTCGCTTCTTCATTTACTAATCAGGAAAGGGCGGCATACAAATAATAAAATTCTATTCTATTCTATTCTATGTAATCCTAACTTTATTATAGAACTGGAGTAGAGATGAGAAAATTTGTCTTGGACATTTTGCTCAAGTGACTGCTTAAATATTTAGAGTAACCAGTTAATTCTAATTTTTATCTTAGACCGTACAGAAGAAGAAGAACAGTGGTCAGATGACTTCGTAAGTTTCTTCCCCGCTCACATATCTCCAGGGCATCAGCAAGGGTCATCAAAACCAAGAGAGAAGCTGTCCCAAAGATCTTTTGGGCCAAGATGCTACAAGGACTACCAAAACCCAGTTTTATCCTAACAGGTTCATGCTATTGTATGCAAGCCATGATCTCTGTTGTAAGCCGAAATACTTCTGCTAGCACCCCACCGTCTAGGAATGGATGCAATGGCCTGTCACCCAGTTAGAATATGGTTGACCATTCCCATCTGAAAACAATCATTACAATCTATGTGTAGGGCCCAAAATTATGGGACTTTAGGTGATATTTGGGTGTCATTAAAATAAGGGATTCTTTTAGCTGTTGAAACTCATAGCTCATCATATACTGAACCGTTCTTTAAAAGTCGCAACTCGCGGTTTCCTAAGAGATTCACAACCTTCTTCTTCCAGGACAGCGATTATGAAAATCCAGATCACCACTCGGATTCTGAGATGTACGTGGTCCCCACGGAAGAGAACTGTGATGATAGCTATGAGCCTCCTCCAAGTGAACATGAGCCGAAGATGATCCCAATACCATTCTCATGCGCTCAGGGTGTCTATGCAGGTATGCGCATTATGCCCCACGCTCCCTGTTCCTCAAGATAAAGAGTTGATAGTATATTATAATTCCAGCAAAGTAACTTGTGTTTTTGTTGTCTAATAGCATAACTTCAGATATCCTTGTGAAACTTTCTGGATAGCTTTAACAAAGACCCATGGTCTACGTCAAGCAATATAAGTGGTATTTGATGGAGTTTTGCTGTGATAATTAGAAATAGTTTTGAATAATCCGATGTTCTTAAATCAAATTGCCAACGAGTAGGAAACTCAAATGTATTTAACATCTTTAAGGAAACTAATCTCATTTAGTATATAGAGACCACAGTTTCCACTTCCCAGACCGGGGGGAAAAAAAAGCTTGATCATCTTCAAAACCACCAACATCAATGTGCTTAAAAACAAGGGGCCAAATTACTTCTCCAAACCATCATAGATCAGAGGTCTCCAACCATGGTAATTTTAAGACTTGTGGACTTCAACTCCCAGAATTCCTCAGCCAGCTAGCTGAGGAATTCTGGGAGTTGAAGTCCACAAGTCTTAAAGTTGCCAAGGTTGGAGACCCCTGCCATAGGTCATATAGCACGAAAAATCCTATCGTCTCCATTCCATACAAAAGGGAAGTTAAAAACTTTTGATTTCACTTCACCCAACGAACATCTGTGTCCTTGCCTCCTCTTGCATGTCATGTACCAAATAACAAACCAGCTGTTGAACCAACCTTCCTGTTGACAGAGATGAAGTCCAGGAGCCAGAAAGCTCCAGCTACATAAGGTAGACATTACGACAAATGGAAGAATAAACCCCCCTCAAAACTCCACTGACTTTCACAATTGAAAAGGAACTGTTTTTTTAATGCAGTCTCAAGTCCTCTGAAGAAATAAACTTGCTTTTCTCTTGCGTATAATCATTTAACCAGGGGTGAAATTATAGCAATAGCAGTTAGACTTATATACCGCTTCATAGGGCTTTCAGCCCTCTCTAAGCGGTTTACAGAGTCAGCATATATTGCCCCCACAGTCTGGGTCCTCATTTCACCCACCTCGGAAGGATGGAAGGCTGAGTCAACCTTGAGCCGGTGAGATTAGAACCGCCGAACTGCAGATAGCAGTCAGCTGAAGTGGCCTGCAGTACTGCACCGTAACCACTGATAGATAGATAGATAAGAGATATGGATGGATGGATGGATGGATGGATGGATGGATGGATGGATGGATGGATGGATGGATGGATGGATGGATGGATAGATAGATAGATAGATAGATAGATAGATAGACAGACAGACAGACAGACAGACAGACAGACAGATGGATAGAGATAGATAGATAAATAGATAGATGATAGATAGATGATAGATAGATAGATAGATAGATAGGATAGATAGATAGATAGATAGATAGATAGATAGATAGATAGATAGATAGATAGATAGATAGATAGATAGATAGCAGTCCATTTTTTAAAATATATAGATAGCAATAGCAATAGCAGTTAGACTTATATACCGCTTCATAGGGCTTTCAGCCCTCTCTAAGCGGTTTACAGAGTCAGCGCATCGCCCCCACAGTCTGGGTCCTCATTTCACCCACCTCGGAAGGATGGAAGGCTGAGTCAACCCTGAGCCGGTGAGATTTGAACCGCCGAACTGCAGATAGCAGTCAGCTGAAGTGGCCTGCAGTACTGCACTCCTAACCATTGCGCCACATCGGCTCCTCAGGTTCTGAGTAGCGGAAATTTTGAGTAGTTTGGAGAACTGGCAAATGCCACCTCTGGAGTGGGGTGGGAATGGGGATTTTGCAGTATCCTTCCCCCAGGAGTGGGGAGAAAAATGGAGATTTTTTTTGCAATATCCTTCCCTTGCCACGCCCACCAAGCCACGCCCACAGAACCCGTAGTAACAAAACAAAAAAATTGAATTCCACCACAGCGCTTAATGTGATACAGACTTTCTCTTGCAGTCCGAAACAAATTCCTATGTTCGTCGGTGCTACAGAACCTGTTACACTTGAGTAGGGCTCCATTCCAAGGAAATGCAACTGCACGAAAAATGGAATAAACAATGCATTATTTATTTAACATTACATGCAATTTTTCTTCTTCTTCACAGACGACAAAGTAGCTAGCAATCAGAAGACGTGGCCCTCGTCTATTCCGCCAAACCAATCGGCGTCTCTATCCAAGAAACCAGCCACTTTACCGCTACTGCCCCCTGCTGTTCAGAAGCCTAAACTTCCTCCCAAGCGAATGGATGATGAGGTGACCTTCCCCATTTTTATTCCCTTTTTTTTTTATTACTCCTTTTCCCCCCGAGGGTCCGAACAATTTTTGAAGCCCACCACTGATCCACTCCTCCTCCAGATGCAGAAACACCCTGACCTTGACAGAAAAGAAGAATGCTATTTTATCTAACTACATCCCCCTCTACTAAATCCACCACCCCTCTTTCTTTCCCAGGCACAAGAATGTGGCAGTGTGGAAGCATCTGGTGTTAATCTGGCTTCCTAAGCTGACAGTGGGGGCCGCTTTTTAGTTCATTCAAAAGCTTTATTTCGCACGGCCATATGCTGACCAGGATTCACTGATAGAAGCGTGTCTCACTATGAGATCTCAAGAGGGAAATAGATCCTTTCCATATGAGATTAACTAGTAGTGCTTTTGACAAGATGGTCAAAACTTGGTTGCCTGGATGAGTCAGAAAATGGACACTATTAAGTTAGCAATAGCAATAGCAGTTAGACTTATATACCGCTTCATAGGGCTTCCAGCCCTCTCTAAGCGGTTTACAGAGTCAGCATATTGCCCCCAACAACAATCCGGGTCCTCATTTCACCCACCTCGGAAGGATGGAAGGCTGAGTCAACCTTGAGCCGGTGAGTTTTGAACAGCCGAACTGCAGATAACAGTCAGCTAAAGTGGCCTGCAGTACTGCACCCTAACCCCTGTGCCACCCCAGCTCTTATCTATCTATCTGTCTGTCTGTCTGTCTATCTATCTATCTATCTATCTATCTATCTATCTATCTATCTATCATCTATCTATCTATCTATCTATCTATCTATCTATCTATCTATCTATCTATCTAGCAATAGCAATAGCAATAGCAATAGCAATAGCAATAGCAATAGCAATAGCAATAGCAATAGCAGTTAGACTTATATACCGCTTCCTAGGGCTTTCAGCCCTCTCTAAGCAGTTTACAAATTTTTAGCAAATTGAGTCAGCAAATTGCCCCCACAGTCTGGGTCCTCATTTTACTCACCTCGGAAGGATGGAAGGCTGAGTCAACCTTGAGCCGGTGAGATTTGAACCGCCGAACTGCAGATAACAGTCAGCTGAAGTGGCCTGCAATACTGCACCCTAATCACTGCGCCACCTCGGCTCAAGTTCCATTTATTTTAAAAGTTGAAACATTAGCAATAGCACTTAGACTTATATACCGCTTCACAGTGCTTTACAGCCCTTTCTAAGCGCTTTACAGAGTCAATGTATTGTCCCCAGCAATCTGTGTCCTCATTTTACTGACCTCAGAAGGATGGAAGGCTGAGTCAGCCTTGAGCCAGTCGGGATCAAAGGAATTGAACTCCTGGCAGCGAGCAGAGTTAGCCTGACATGCTGCATTCTCACCATTTGCACCATCATGGCTCTTTTGGAGATGCGTAAAACTTTACTGAACGTAGAGAAGAAATCATTTGTCTGCCTTATAATAAATAAACATGCAAATATTAAGTCATGGCTGCATTTTCTTGTAGGCAGATTATGTTGTACCTGTTGATGATGATGAAGATGATGAAGACAATTATATAGAACCCACAGAAGAAAGCACTTCGCAATCTGAAAAACGTAAGGGTTTTTTTGGATGATTTTCTTTGCAACTTCAGAAAGACAGGGATGTGACTAGGGCATTGACTGAAATATGTGAAATATACACAGGGGGGTATTTTAAAAAAAAAAACGTGTTATCAGAGTTTTGAATCCATATTAAGTTTTCCTTTTCTTATGAGAAGGCAAGGAAAAGGGAGAGTGGAAGACTGGGTAAAGAATTAGGGCCAAGTTTTAAAAAAAATAGCTTCCATGAGACATAAAAACAGTGAGAACTAGAATCTTGACAACTTTTTAAAAGATACTTCTTAGGATTTGGCAGGCATATTACTTTCATTGTTCTGTATGTAACATATTCTGCTGTCGGGTAGTGTTTTTCAAGCTTTAAAATGTGTAGGCTTTAAATCTCAGAATTCCCCATGCAGTTGAGGAATTCTGGGAGTTGAGTTTCAGGGATCTTAATGTTGCCAAGTTTGAAAAATATTGCTCTAGGGCAGTGGTTCCCAAAGTTGGCAACTTTAAGACTTGTGGACTTCAACTCCCAGAATTCTCCAGCCAGCTCAGACGTTTAAAAAGTGTTTTATGGAGCACAAATTCATAGCACCTACCTACACATCCTTCAAAATGCACCCGTACAGGTTAGCAAAAGTAAGGGAATAAGGAATGATACTAAATTATGTCTGGGTTGGCGGAAATACCATCCCAAGGAGACATAAATTGAGATTTAAAATAGACACACCAACAACAATAGGAAAAAGAAAGGGAGAGAGGAGGAGAGTGTGAAAGGAAGACGGGGGAAAGAAGAAAGAGGTAAGGAGGGGAGGATGGAAAGGAGAGAAAGAGGAGGAGAGAGGGTAGAAAGGGGAAGAGCAGGAGTAGGAGAAAGGTACGGGAAGAAGGAAGGGGAAGGAGAGGAGGAAGGCGGAAAGTAGAGAAGGGAGGGAGTGGGAAAGGGAAAGGAAAGGAGGATGGAAGGGAGAGAAAAGGAAGGAGAAAGAGTAGGAAGGGAAAGAGGAAGAGCAGGAGCAAAGGAGAGGTAAGGGAAGAAGGAAGGGGAAGGAGAAGAGGAAGGAAGAAAGTAGAGAAGGGAGAGAGGGTGAAAAGAAAGAGGTAAGGAGGGGAGGATGGAAAGGAGAGAAAAGGAAGGAGAGAGGGTAGGAAGGGGAAGAGGAAGAGCAGGAGTAGGAGAAAGGTAAGGGAAGAAGGAAGGGAAAGGAGAGGAGGAAGGAAGAAAGTAGAGAAGGGAGGGAGGGTGAAAAGAAAGAGGTAAGGAGAGGAGGATGGAAAGGAGAGAAAGAGGAGGAGAGAGGGTAGGAAGGGGATGAGGAAGAGCAGGAGTAGGAGAAAGGTACAGGAAGAAGGAAGGGAAAGGAGAGCAGGAAGGAAGAAAGTAGAGAAGGGAGGAAGGGAGAAAAGAAAGGGAAAATAAGGTGTTACAACAGGAGGAAGGGATGGTAAATAAAGCAACCCAAACTGTATATTATAACCTATTAAATGAAATAATAAATGTATAAGGATGATAAATGTTAAAACACCTGTAACCAAACGACATGCTGTATGTGATGATGGGGGTTTTTTTGTCTGTATGTGTGTGTGTGTGTGTGTGTGTGTGTGTGGTTTTATTTTATTTTATTATTGTGTGTATGTGTGGTCTATGTAATAAAAATAAAAAAATAAAAATAGATTCAAAAAATAAATGCATCCCTACTCGGGATCAAACCGATGCAGCTGCTTTCAGGAGCTGTGGACAAGTCTCACATTTCTATTTCTGCACTCTCCTGAAAGTTTCTTCCCCTTTTCATCCAGGGTATTGCATGAGCCTTTGCTTTTTTGGAAATACGAATTTTTCCAACTGTGCCCTTATATATTTGGAAAGAGGTCCATGCGAGCGACCTCTGAAATTAGAAAAAAAAAAAACCATGCATTTCACTCGCCCTTTTGAAAAAGCAGCCTGCATTTGCAAAAAATATGCCTACCACTCGCCCTTTTGAAAAAAGTAATCTGAATTTTCAGTGGAATGAGCAAAAAATAAAACCTTGATTAATTGATCGGCATGGGGCTCAACTGTGTTTCTGGATTTTGACTTTCTCGGAGACCTCTAATACTTTGCCTTCGATCATTTTTAGCACCCGTGGTGAACAGATCAACCAAACCTCCCTGTTCTGTGCCATCAGCTTCCACGCAAGGTAGGAAAATTCTGTGTTTATCTTCCTAACGAAGATAAACTTTGCAATTCCAAAAATGCAATCAGTGGGTTCGGGAATTGAGTTCGGCTTTAATTCTAGGCAACCAGATTGGTTACATGCCCTTAAAGAAAAGTAGGATTCAAAAGGGAAATGAGTTACACGTTTTAAGAACGTTTCCTCATAAGTACTCCAGACCGTGACCCGTCAAATGCACGCCCAACAAAAGCGCACCAACGAAACCGCGGCGAGAAACCCGTGACATCAAAAGCGCTCCCACAAAAGAGCGCCGACAAAACCGCGCCCACAAAAGCGCGATTAGGGTTAAGGTTAGGGTTAGGGTTATTACGTTGTTTTCGTTGTTTTTTGATGGCGCGCTTTCGTCGGCACACATTTGTCGGCGCGCTTTCGTCGGCGAACCTTCCAGACATTCGCTGTATACAAGGCCCCAGACTAGAAAACTCCTCCCCTTTTAACACGCATCAGCACCATACATATGTACAAAGGGGCAGGATTTCGATCACATTGCTGGGACCGCCATCTTGTCCGGTTTGAGTCCTTTACTCTGCAGATGCTACCAAGTGCAGGATTATAACAGAAGCCGCAAGGCTGAGGCACGATATCCTGTCTTTAGTGAAAGGATACAGAGATTAAGGCAATGTAGCCAAAGTTTGCATTTCATGTTGATTATATATCTAGCATCACTTACAAGTATCTAATATTTTCTTCAAGGCCATCTCTTAAGGCTGAAGTTCCGTTTGTTCGGAAATTATTTTCATCGAATGTGAAAACGTTTTAAATTCCTAACAATCCGTTGAGAAATAAAATAAAGAATGCGTCGTTGAGTCAACTCCTGATTATTGCATTGAAGATGTTTTCTCGGTAGCGTTGCAAAAGTGGTTGGCCCTCTACATGGGGCTGCCCTTGAAGAGTGTCCGAAGACTACAGCTGGTCCAGAATGCAGCCGCGCGAGCGATAATGGGTGTACCGAGGTACACCCATGTTACACCTATCCTCCACGAGCTGCACTGGCTTCCTATTGGTCTCCGGACCCGCTTCAAGGTGCTAGTCGTTACTTTTAAAGCCCTACATGGTATTGGACCTGGCTACCTGAGAGACCGCCTCCTGCCATTCACCTCCCAACGACCAATAAGATCACACAAGGTTGGGCCTCCTCCGGGTGCCGTCGACCGGATAATGCCGGTTGGCGGCTCCCCGAGGGAGGGCCTTCTCTGTAGCTGCACCAGCCTTGTGGAACGAGCTACCCGCAGAGATCCGGACCCTTCCCACTCTCTCGGCCTTCCAAAAAGCCACCAAAACCTGGCTGTTCCGGCAGGCCTGGGGCTGTTGATTATTCCAGCCCCATTTGATGAAATGGATGTTGTGTTGATTTTAATTCTGTAATTTTAAATGTTTTAAATGCTTTGACTTGTTGTGAGCCACCCAGAGTCCCTAGGGAGTGGGCGGCATACAAATTTTATTAAAAGTTTAAAGTTTAAAGTTCTTCTTCCGAGGTATTCTTTTGTTGCCGATTCAGAATTTGACCGATTCAGAAAGCTAAGCAGGTCTTTGGAAATCACTAGGAAATCTCAAGGTTAGACTAGGGAATCAAAAAAAAACAACTAACTGGAATAGCAATAGCAATAGCAGTAGACTTATATACCGCTTCATAGGCCTTTCAGCCCTCTCTAAGCGGTTTACAGAGAGTCAGCATATTGCCCCCAACAATCTGGGTCCTCATTTTACCCAC
Source organism: Thamnophis sirtalis (assembly GCF_051295495.1). Taxonomy (NCBI): domain Eukaryota; kingdom Metazoa; phylum Chordata; class Lepidosauria; order Squamata; family Natricidae; genus Thamnophis; species Thamnophis sirtalis. The sequence continues at coordinate 1,660,597 of NW_028261395.1, forward strand.
CTCGGAAGGATGGAAGGCTGAGTCAACCCTGAGCCGGTGAGATTTGAACCGCTGAACTGCTGATCTAGCAGTAGCCTGCAGTGCTGCATTTAACCACTGCGCCACCTTGGTTCTTGGCTCTATATATCTATATTCACATCTACAAAGTCGCTAGAAAAACTTGCAGACTTTATATAAAGGATTGCACTGTTAATCTAAAAATGAAATCTTTGCGTCATTCACGTGCCTAGTTTTGCACAGAAATGGTTTAATTCTGTTTCTATCCTCTTGTTTGCAGACGTCTATGAAATTCCTGAGGAAGAGGTAAGATGGTTGTGTGGGTGTGTGTGGGTGTGTGAATGTGTTTTAAAGCACTCACCTGTGAAGGAAGTGAACAATTATTCAGAGCAGAAAGAGGGAAATAACTCTTTGTGGTACATGAGTGTACAAAGGAAAGAGGAATATAATGGATATGTTCAAAATTGCATTTTATATATAGCGCTTAAGGATGCCAAACAGAACTTTCATCTCCTTTCCCAAATTGGCGCCAATGAGATCCATTTCTAGGGAAAGATGAGAATATCAACCACATTTAAATCTTACCTGTTTTGCAATAATAATTTAAAGAAAAATATGTGAAGAACATTTATTAGTTTTCTAATACTAGTAGCAAAAGCTTGGATCAGCAAATTTGACATGTTTATTTGATCTGCTTTTGAAATCCACTACAGAAGAGAACATTATATTTCAGTTATATGGAGTAGTTGTCGAAGCATCTCCTACAAATTGATGACAAGAACTGGCATTTTAGGGGAAATGTTCCTTAAGAAAATTAAAAGCCTAATGCAATTTGTGAATACTAATCTAATTCATTTTTTTTCCAGCAGGAGCCATCACCTCCATTACCCAGGTAACTTGCTGTTCGCTCTGAAATTACAGGTAAACGTTGAGGTTATTTCTCCAATTTAGTTTCTCCTTTAAAAAAAGTCTTAATCTAAGGTAGATAATTGTAATTTTACGACACAGCGGGATTTTAGTACAATGATGTATTGCAAAATAGCTGATGTGAGGTCAAGCAAGAGATAATTATGCTAGAATTCGAATATGGCTACAACCTTCTTTGATAAGCCCAGCTTTCTCCATGTGCTGCTTCTGTGTCTCAGACTGCACATTGTGCATATCATATTGAACACCTGATTCAAAATCTTCACACTGAAATTAGGTACTTTAATTCTACATAATCCACCCCCAGCAACTGATATTTGGAGAACTGTATGAGGTGGAGGCAGAACGTAGGAGAAACAGTGGCAGAGATTAGGGGGTGGAGTCAAGAAAGGAATCAGCTTGGAGTCCCTACGTGGGCACAAATGCACCAAGTACAACTTCTCTTGAATTCCATTAACCTTTACATAGCACCAGAAGGTTTTTTACTGTTAGTTGACTAAAATCCTGTTCATAGGTATGAGCAATACATTAGTTTAATTGGAACCGAGGTGGCGCAGTGGTTAGAGTGCAGCACTGCAGGCTACTTCAGCTGACTGCTAGTTCTGCAGTTCGGCGGTTCAAATCTCACCGGCTCAAAGGTTGACTCAGCCTTCCATCCTTCCGAGGTGGGTAAAATGAGGACCCGGATTGTTGTTGGAGGCAATATGCTGACTCTGTAAACCGCTTAGAGAGGGCTGAAAGCCCTATGAAGCGGTATATAAGTCTAACTGCTATTGCTATTGCTAACTTAATGTGTGGCCTTGGATTTTTGCACCTCACAATCTAGTCAATTAATGTTTAGCACTATTTCAAGCGTTAATGGGTTAATGGAATTCAAGAGGGTTTGGACATAGTTTGTTTGTGACTCTAGGCTAATTCCTTTTTTGATTCCCCCCACCAGCTCTGCCACTCCTCCATCTACACAGAAGTTTCAAACAACTGTGAGGAACATGACTTGGAAATGTAGTCTCGCGTAGAAAGCCTATTTGTATTTTTTTTGTCCTTAAGGATATCCAAGCCGCTTCCTCCCAAACCAGCTTCGAGGCCATCTGGAGGACCTTCTCATGAACGCAGCATACCTAAAGAACCCTTCACATCCGATACATTTAAATCAGACAGGTTAGTTTTCAGTTTCAAAGAAGTTTCTCTTAAGTTGCTAACGAATGGAATTCCATGTTGAGCATTTGTGAGTAGCATTCTACTTTGACTAGAAAGGCTCGCTGGTGTCCTAAGCACTGACAATTCTTGGTTCCCATCTGCTTTGTAAATACTGTACAAATCTTCATTGTTTTTTTTTATTATTATTTCTCAACATTGTGGTGCCCCCTTTGGGCCTGGTGCTCTAAGCACATGCTTAGTCTGCTTAATAGTTAATGCACCACTGCTAGAAAGAGTCAGGTGTGTATACATTTATACAGCCGCCCTGTGTAAGGAAGTTTGAATCCAATTTAAAATTTGGCCTCATTCAAGAACAGATAGGACATTTAAAAAAAAAACAAACCACTAGATCTCATGAAGCACATCTAAATAAATTATTTGCCATAAGAAACTGCCACTTTTACTATAAGGAATCAAAATTATCTAGGCCAGTGTTTCTCAACCTTGGCAACTTGAAGGTGGGAAAAGGTGTGTCTTATACTCCAAAAAAATACGGTACATGGGGGCAACGTTCAAAGGAGTTTGCTCCTTATTTCATTCAATTGTCAATTTTTACTTGAGTTTTTCAGACGGTGTTTGAAGGGGGTCCTTTTCCATCTAGAGCAGTGTTTCTCAACCTTGGCAACTTGAAGATGTCCGGATTTCAACTCCCAGAATTCCCCAGCCAGCGAATGCTGGCTGGGGAATTCTGGGAGTTGAAGTCCGGACATCTTCAAATTGACAAGGTTGAGAAACACTGTCCTAACCACTGCTGGGGAATTCTGGGAGTTGAAGCCCGGACATCTTCAAGTTGCCAAGGTTGAGAAACACTGATCTAGGCTTTACAAGCTGTGCCCGTCTGGCATTGGTCTTTATCCAACTGAGAGACTAATACAGTTTACAATCCATCTACGTCCTGAAAGCACATTTGTAAAAGTAGAATGGCTTTCTGGAGCTGATCTATTGATTATAGTTCTCATCAACCCTAGATAGAAATGCGCTGTAGTGGCGGTGGCGGCTGCTGAGAGCTTTATTGTCGGAGATGGAATATTATACTCTCCATCTTGGAAAGGCCATGAATTTAATATATCCCCTTTTTTAGGTAACCCAGCTCAGTCCGCAGTGGAAAAATACCCCTAGAAGCGACCATTGGAAAGAAGTTTATTGCGGTTTTGTTTAAAGAAGGAAAAATAAAGACTAAAATATTTTCTGTTCTTTTCCAGAAACGTTTTGCCACTTCCAAGGCACCGTCCTTCACCGAAAGCTGTAAGTATTTCACATATAAGTTCATAAGTTCAGATTAGGTTCAGATTAGGCCTCCTCCGAGTTCCATCAGCCAGTCAATGTTGACTGGCAACCACGCGGAGGAGAGCCTTCTCTGTGGCAGCTCCGACCCTATGGAACGAACTCCCCATGGAGATTCGTACCCTCACCACCCTCCAGACCTTCCGCATAGCCCTTAAAACCTGGCTGTCCCGACAGGCCTGGGGCTAAAGACCTTAACCCTACCCGAATAGTATGAATGTTGTACTTTTAACGATGTATTGTCTTATATGTAACTTGGTTTGTCCTCCCCTCCCCCTGAACTGTGAGCCGCCCTGAGTCCCCCCAGGGAAAAGGGCGGCATACAAATAAAGTATCTTATCTTATCTTATCTTATCTTATAATGCAGTATGAACAGTCTGGACTACTGTAATGTGCTTTAGATGGGTCTGCCCTTGGAAAGTATCCAAAAGCTTCCATTGTTTTGGAATGTAGCAGCCCACGCAATTTTGCATACGTGTGTAACACCAGTTTTGCTGGAGCTGTAATCTACTTCTGGGTACATTTCAAGGTCCTGGTTATCACCTGTGGGGCTTGGGGCCAGGCTGCTTGAAGGACCACCTCTCCCCCATTACACCCCCTTAGCCCATCAGGATAGCAATAGCAATAGCAGTTAGACTTATATACCGCTTCATAGGGCTTTCAGCCCTCTCTAAGCGGTTTACAGAGTCAGCATATCGTCCCCCACAATCTGGGTCCCCATTTCACCCACCTCGGAAGGATGGAAGGCTGAGTCAACCTTGAGCCGGTGAGATTTGAACCGCCGAACTGCAGATAACAGTCAGCTGAAGTGGCCTGCAGTGCTGCATTTAACCACTGCGCCACCTCGGCTCCTAGGAAGGCAGGGTATGTTGTAGGTCTCATATGGTAGGAATGCATATCTGGTAGGACCATGGAAAAGAAGAGCCGAGGTGGCGCAGTGGTTAGGGTGCAGTACTGCAGGCCACTTCAGCTGACTGCTGTCTGCAGTTCGGCTGTTCTAATCTCACCAGGCTCAAGGTTGACTCAGCCTTCCATCCTTCCGAGGTGGGTGAAATGAGGACCCCGACTGTGGGGGCAATATATGCTGACTCTGTAAACCGCTTAGAGAGGGCTGAAAGCCCTATGAAGCGGTATATAAGTCTAACTGCTATTGCTATAGATAGATGATAGATAGATAGATAGATAGATAGATAGATAGATAGATAGATAGATAGATAGATAGATAGATAGATAGATAGATAGATGATAAACAGATATAATGCATGGATGGATGGATGGATGGATGGATGATAGATAGATAGATAGATAGATAGATAGATAGATAGATAGATAGATAGATAGATAGATAGATAGATAAGAGCCGAGGTGGCGCAGTGGTTAGGGTGCAGCACTGCAGGCCACTTCAGCTGACTGCAGTTCTGCAGTTCGGCGGTTCTAATCTCACCGGCTCAAGGTTGACTCAGCCTTCCATCCTTCCGAGGTGGGTGAGATGAGGACCCGGATTGTTGTTGGGGGCGATATGCTGACTCTGTAAACCGCTTAGAGAGGGCTGAAAGCCCCATGAAGCGGTGTATAAGTCTAACTGCTATTGCTATTGCTAAGGGTCTTCTCAGTGGTCAGTGGCTGGACTAGAAGACCTCCAAGGTCCCTTCCAACTCTTATTATTCTATGTTCTGTAAATCAGGAGACTGTGAGTTGTTCTAGTTCTGCCGTAGCCATGAAAGCCAGCTGGGTGCATCTTTCAACCTAACTCACATCACAAGGTTGTTGTTGCTGTTGTATAAGTGGCAGGATACAGATAAATAAATATTGATGCTGCTGTTGATTGATGTCTCAGGAGATTCTCAGTCATCCAGGTCATGGTTGTCCCAAAGGAGCTTTTTTTTTTCAAGAGGCAACTCGACTTTTGGTTTTTCTCTGAAGACATTTCACTTCTCATCCAAGAAGCTTTTTCAGCTCTGAAGAATAGCAATAGCAATAGCAGTTAGACTTATATACCTCTTCATAGGGCTTTCAGCCCCCTCTAAGCGGTTTACAGAGTCAGCGTATCGCCCCCAACAACAATCCGGGTCCTCATTTCACCCACCTCGGAAGGATGGAAGGCTGAGTCAACCTTGAACCGGTGAGATTTGAACCGCTGAACTGCAGATAACAGTCAGCTGAAGTGGCCTGCAGTACTGCACCCTAACCACTGCGCCACCTCGGCTCCTTCCCTTCCCCCACCATCCTATCAGAGCTGAAGAAGCTTCTTGGATGAGAAGCGAAACGTCTTCAGAGAAAAATAAGAAAGTCCAGTTGCCTCTTGAAAAAAGGCACCTTTGCTGTTTATTGATGTTTTTAATGATTTTGTACACAACGATAATTCATTAATTTGATGATGACATCTTCATGAAGTTGCATAATAAAAATAAATAAGTACCTTTGCAACACAAATACCTTTCCTTGGAACGAGCTCCCCGCGGGGATTCGGACCCTCACCTCTCTCCAGGCCTTCCGAAAAGCCGTTAAAACCTGGCTGTGTCGCCAGGCCTGGGGTCGATGAGTTCCCTTCCCCTCTCGAATTGTGTGGCTGTTGGTCGTTTTTTTAAATGCCTGTATTTGTCGTTTTGTTGTGTTTCCCTTTCCCCCTTGGGTTTGTGCGCCGCCCTGAGTCCCACCGGGAACAGGGCGGCATATAAATAAAACGAAACCTAAATAAAACAAAATCTAAACCTAAACCTACCTGGATTAGCATTTACCCAGACCTGTTAAATAATCTGAAAACTGTTTTAATTTCAGGATCCACAGGCCCTTGGAGCACAAACTGATGGAAGTAAGACTATTCTGCCTTAAAGTCAAATGTGGAGGGATTCTAAGATGACTGGAAGGGTTCCACCACAAATGCGCGCACAACAAAAGCGCGCCTGACTAAACCGCGGTGTCTAAAGCGCGGTGACAAAACCGCGTGACGAATTAGCGACTAATTAGCCCTAAAGCGTGCCGACAAAAGCGCGCCGACAGAAGCGCGCTGTAACGTAACCCTCAACCTAACCCTCAACCTAACCCTCAACCTAACCCTCAACCTAACCCTAAACCTAACCCTAAACCTAACCCTAAACCTAACCCTAAACCTAACCCTAAACCTAACTGTAAATCTTACCTTAAATGAAATCGCGCTTCTGTCAGCGCGCTGTTGTCGGCGTGCTGTTGTCAGCGCGCTTTTGAAATCAACCATATGAAAATTGTACTCAACAACATCAGGAGAACATAGTTTCATGTTAGCTTCAAAAGTTGCCAGCAAAAACGGGGCATTTGAGCATCGAATAAGGGACAGGAAAGGAGAAAAGGTGAAAGACAAAGAAAAAGAAGGAAAGATGAGAAGAGAGCAAGGAAGGAGAATGAATAGGGGAAGGGAAGGGGGAGGGAGGGAGGGAGGGAGGGAGGGAGGGAGGGAGGGAGGGAGGAAGGAAGGAAGGAAGGAAGGAAGGAAGGAAGGAAGGAAGGAAGGAAGGAAGGAAGGAAGGAAGGAAGGAAGGAAGGAAGGAAGGATCACCCTAGCTCAGTCTTGGTGCCCCCAACACGAGTAATGTCAAGCTGGCCATGCCTATCCCAGCCATGCCTGTCCACCTTGGCCCCCCCAAGGTCAAACACAACCCTGATGCGCCCCTGAATGAAATCGAGTTTGACACCCCCTGATGTCGCAGATAAGAATATGTCAATTGTGGGATCTTTGCTTTGAATTTCACCTTTTCCACAAATATAACTTTAGATCAGTGTTTCTCAACCTCGGTAACTTGAAGATGTGTTGATTTCAACTCCCAGACTTCCCTAGCAGCATGCTGGCTGGGTAATTTGGGGTGTTGAAGTTCATATATCTCCAAGTTGCCAAAGTTGAGAAACACCGCCTTAAAGAAATCATTTTCTCCCTGTACCACGTTAAGGGGATAATAATGTTAAGTATTGCAATTGAGCCATTGCACAAATGACGAAATAATATGAAATGCCTGAAAGTCTCCGTATTTTTGATCCATTATTGTAACTGTGTATGGATAATACACCAATTGTTTCCAGTAAATGCTGTATGATGGTATATGGTAAAACTTTGATTTTTATGGGCCTCCATTCAGTGGACTTTGGATATGGCAATTAAAAATTGCATTTCTACTGCTTCACAAAGGAATGTTTGTGCAGTTTATGTAAACTGGAATTTAATTGACGTTTGGCTTTAATAGACACAGCTTCTCCTCTGTCTATAAAATCAAAATTTTATTGTATGTTACGTTATCAAGATGCTTTAATAATTTTGAGCGTTAGGTTTGAATATTGCATGCGTTTTCAACTGGACTGGGCAAATCCTACGAAAAAGGAGATTCATACATATTCCTGATTTTTCCAATACAGCTTGGTCAGTGGATTTGCACAGTTTTGATTTTCAGTGGCTTTCTTATACTCCAAGCAGTAGTAGCAGTAGTCTAAACATTAGAAAAACAACGTTTTGTTCACCAACAGGTGCATTGAATAAATTACTCTCTTTGGATTTTTAGGTAACGGCGTCAATAGTGCTGCAGAATTTAAAATTCCTCCTGTTAATGTTCCGTCCCCATTTCCAAGGATCACGTAAGTGTTTTTTTAAAAAAATCATTCCTTCTCACTATAAAAAGAGTTTCAGAATTTTTGTAATCCTTAAATGAAGTATTTGCCAGAAATAGCAATAGCAATAGCAGTTAGACTTATATACCGCTTCATAGGGCTTCCGGCCCTCTCTAAGCGGTTTACAGAGTCAGCATATCGCCCCCAACAACAATCCGGGTCCTTATTTTACCCACCTCGGAAGGATGGAAGGCTGAGTCAACCTTGAGCCGGTGAGATTTGAACCGCAGAACTGCAGATAGCAGTCAGCTGAAGTGGCCTGCAGTGCTGCACCCTAACCACTGCGCCACCTCGGCTCTTAAAACAGTGTTCTGGGTTGTAATCATTTAATACTGAGGTGGCGCAGTGGTTAGGGTGCAGTACTGCAGGCCACTTCAGCTGACTGTGATCTGCAGTTCAGCGGTTCAAATCTCACCGGCTCAAGGTCGACTCAGCCTTCCATCCTTCCGAGGTGGGTGAAATGAGGACCCAGACTGTGGGGGCAAGTTGCTGACTCAATTTCTAATGTTGGATTTTCCCCCTTACCCGAGGGAGCCCCCTTGCAGAGTACTGTGAAAATGTTACCATGGCCACTGCACTGCACTGCACGGTAGAAACCATTTTACAGCAGTACAGTAGAAGCCATTTTAAGGCACAACAGGCTGCATCTTAACAGAACATACACCCCGAAGGGTTTTAGTGGTGTCTTATCCCCACAGTATTTGTTTCCAGAGAGTAAGTCATCTGTGTACCAAGTTTGGTTGAAATTGCTCGAGGCGTTCCAGAGTTATGCTGGAACATACACACACACAGTCGTGTGTTTCTGTGTGTGTGTTTGTGTGTATACACGATTGTATCTGTATGGAGGCAGTATGAGAGACTTCCGTTTAGAGCAGGGGTCTCCAGCCAACTCCCAGAATTCCTCAGGCAGCTTTGTTGGCTGAGGAATTCTGGGAGTTGAAGTCCACAAGTCTTTAAGTTGCCAAGGTTGGAGACCCCTGGTTTAAAGAGGTGCTGGAGAAGGACTTGTGTAAAGAAACATAGGCATCCAAAATTGGGTGCTCATAAATTGAATCATGAGAAAGAAGACTGCAAAGCAAAGGGAAGTTTAATAACACTCTTTCATCCCTACTTTTTTTTCCCTACAGAAAAAAGCAAATGAATCCTGCAGTACCGCCGGTGAGTTTTGTGTTTTTAAAAATCATCACCCTGAAGAGCCATTCTAAAAGTAACCTAAAATAATTAATTATATCTTCACCATCTTGTTCAAGCTGTGTATCTATTTATGTACAGTACGTGTATGCATATATGCATATATTTATTTTGCATTCCGTTGAATTAAATTGATCGTTTTTGGGGAGGTTTTTTTGTATTATTGGAAATGCATCAATCCTTACAAAACCATCTGGAATTTTCAACATTATCTAAAATATTTCGACGTAGCTCTGGGGAAAATGCAGGGCTGAATCATCGGAAGCTTTGTTTAATAAACACTGATTCAAGCATAGGGAATGAGACATAACGAAGGTGTCATAATGGACCCAATATATATATATGTGTGTGTGTGTGTGTGTGTGTGTGTGTGTGTGTGTGTGTGTGTTTATTTGTGCTGATAAATAAAGGGAGACTAGTATAGATCTATTTAGCTCTCATCAGCTAGCCATACCCTTACTGGGATTTGAACCTGGGCTATATTACATCCTAGGCAAACTTCTTAGCCATTAGGCCACAGGCTCTTATCCATTATCAGCAAAGCCAGGGTGAAAGGTATCTATTAGATTTTTTTATCTACTTTGTTTCAAGTTGATAATGATGGCATCTATGAAAAGTAATGGCTAAGAAGTTTGCCTAGGATGTAATATAGCCCAGGTTCAAATCCCAGTAAGGGTATGGCTAGCTGATGAGAGCTAAATAGCTTGAAATAGATCTATACTAGTCTCCCTTTATTTATTTATCAGCACAAATAAAAAAGCACAAATATAACAAAGGCAGCAGTAAAAATATTGGGTTTCTGTCGTGATGGACTCTTGTGACGAGCCGATAGACAGATGATGGAAGCAGTTAGCCTCCTCCCATAAATGGGGCTTACCCCAGGGGTTGTAAAAAAAATCTTATATATATATATATATATATATATATATATATATATATATATATATATATATATATATATATATATATATATATATATATATATATATATATATATATATATATATATATATATAACTTTTCATAGATGCCATCATTATCAACTTGAAACAAAGTAGATAAGAAATTAGAGCAAAAAGAATTGGCAAGAGATGGCACAGTTCTATTTTAACAAATGTTTCAGATGAAATCTGGGAGCAACAGACCAGTCATGTGTGTTAATAGCAATAGCAATAGCAGTTAGACTTATATATCGCTTCATAGTGCTTTACAGCCCTCTCTAAGCAGTTTCCAGAGTCAGCATATTGCCCCCAACAACAATCTGGGTTCTCATCGCCGCCTCCCCTGCTGCGCTCAGCTGCCCAGCTCAGCCCCCTCGTCCTCACCTGCCTGGCCGCTGGTGGGCTCCGTGTCGACGGGGATAGCTACTGGGAGCGGCCGCGCCTCTCGCCCGACCGCCGGTGCCGGGAACGTGGGCGGGCTCCCCAACTGCTGCGGCGCTGGAACGATCTTAACCAATACATTTTTATGTTTGTTTATTAAGTCATATGCGTAGAATTTCTCCTTACTTTCGGTTCAGTGTTTTAGTGTTCAGTGTTTTTAGAATAGTGTAATTTTAATTTTGCTAACAATTTGAATGTAGGCCCCTCTTGATCTCGAGGCCCTAGGCTGAAGCCTAGTTAGCCTATAGGAAAATCCGGCCCTGGGTGTCCCCAACAGAAGTGATGTCGAGCTGGCCACACCCACCCTTGCCACACCCACTCCCGCCCCCCAAGGTCAAACACAACCCTGATGCGGCCCTCAATGAAATTGAGTTTGACACCCCTGATCTACCACATTTTGAGACATCAGATTGAGAGAGCTTATTCTAATTTTTTCAATATGATTGCCTACCATATCATCTTCAGTTTCCCATTAGTAAATGCAAATGAGATTACCTGTAAAATTAACTGCTTCTGCAGAAGAGCCAAGTGCTCCGCAACACTATTGAATGCAATATAAATTTGTGCAATTTATTTATTTGGTTCTTCTGTCTCCATTAGTACTCGAACAATAAATATCTATTACACTACAATGAATTATATTATTGGAAGTGCTTAATATTGTGGTATGTTGCATCAGTCGTTCCTTCTGTTGATCATAAGTCTGAGGGGAAAAAAGTGTATAAATAAAACTTATTTACGTTTATTTGCTTTAATTCTATATTGTAGAAACCAAGCGTATCTGATAGAGACCACCTAAATATTGCTGACGGTAAATCACTTTTTTTTTTCCTTTTCAAAAGTTCTAATTTTACTCATGGTTGCCACTTTTCCTATGGAGAATAATATTGTAGCAGTGGTAGAATTTATGAATTACCTTACCACTAAGTTGCTTTTCCAATAAATAATAGAGACAACCAGTGAGTTAGCAATAGCAATAGGAGTTAGACTTATATACCGCTTCATAGGGCTTTCAGCCCTCTCTAAGCGGTTTACAGAGTCAGCATATCGCCCCCAACAACAATCCGGGTGCTCCTTTTACCCACCTCGGAAGGATGGAAGGCTGAGTCAACCTTGAGCCGGTGAGATTAGAACCACCGAACTGCAGAACTGCAGTCAGCTGAAGTAGCCTGCAGTGCTGCATTTAACCATTGCGCCATCTCGGCTCTGAGTTGAAAGACAGCTTTATTGAGAGTGTAGGGAAATGTTGCAAATACTGTATTGGCTAAAATAGTAAGACAAATAGACTCACTGTCTTTCTACAGATAAATATTAATTCCAACAGTGTGAGTAGAGGACCGTATTCCTGGCCTCTTTAGATGCATCTGATGGGCCTGTCAACCCTGAAGCGAGCCTGGCTGAGGCCATCTTGGAGGCCACAAGGAAGAGGAAGGGACAGAGAGGTGTGGAAATAGATAGCTGGGGTTTTATAGTCAAAACAAAAAGTTCTCCTGTGGGAACCAAGGACATTCCAAAAGGTGGCTGAGAAGGAGGAGCAGTGGAGTAACCAAGCAACCAACCTCTATTGGACAGAGCCACTACATGAGATCAAATGCTGGCTTGACTGCATTCTGGGCCTGATTCACAGGACTATCCTCATGTTCTCAATTTAAGAACAGAGAAAACCTTTTTTTACCTAGGCCAATAGCTATAATTTCTATCTGTTCCTCAATTTACATAATTTAGGAATTATAGGAAAAATTTGCATAGTATCCTAATCCAGAGGTGTCTGCATCTTACATAAATTCTTCTAGCCCAGCTTTTTCAGGGGAATCCTATGATCGATGTACATGTATTATTTATATAGCGAGATAGTTAGTCAGTAGAGGATAGAACGGATCAGTAAGCAACCTTGTGTATAAGCAAGGGGAAAAGATCAACATCTGAGCCTAGAGTCATTGCTCTACTACGAGTTGGAGTAGTTCCACCAAAAGCTGGACACCATTTGTGAACCTAACTAATCGGGCTTCTCTATCCTTTTCCAAACATAGATAAACCTATACCTGCTGAACGGCGCCGGGGTTCCAGTCACGACATGCCTCTCCCACCCATCCCTTCCAGCATTCAAAAGTAAACATCTGTCATTTGCTTTTAAAACAGCTTTATTATTTACAGACCCTGATCTGGCGGTTCTAACTCTAGAGTAGGGAGGCTCAAAAGAAGGCAAATTTGATAAAGAGGTGATGCAGAGGTAATGTGGCACTAAGAAGCCTTCGATATTGCTTTAAGACAACCTTAAGGAAGCAAGTTCAATTTTATAGCTGATAACCCGGCGTTGGCCGGGGTATTTATTTATCCGAATCCTGTATTAGACAGCCCTGATTTTGTTGAAAATCTCCAGACCAAACATAATTTCTAATGTTGGGGTTTTTTCCCCCCCTTACCAGAGGGAGCCCCCTTGTGGAGAACTGTGAAGCCATTATTACCATGGCAACTCCACTGCACTGTACAGTAGAAGCCATTTATGGCAGTATGATAGAAGCCATTTTAAGGCACAACAGGATGTATCTTAACAGAACACGCACCCCGAGTGGTCTTAGGGGTGTCTTACCCCCCACAGTATTTTTTTTTCCAGAGAGTAAACTCATCTGTGTACCACGTTTGGTTGAAATAAAAAATGGAACTTGGTTATTTAGGCTTTCATGCCCCGTTTAGAATATCACAATTTGTTTCTTCTATGAAATCATCATAAAATCAGTTACAAGTTGCCAAGAGGCTAGAAATATCATAACATCACAATCAAAGGTTCAGTTGGTCTTTATTATCAATTGTTGTAAAAAGAGTGGAACAGCTGGCTGTTTGGGGAAGATTACTCCCTGCCCATCTTCAAATCCCTTTGGATAATTTGGAATTGGAATTGGAATTTAATAAAATTTGTATGCCGCCCACTCCCATTGGGACTCTGGACAGCTCACAACAAGACAAAGAAACATTTAAAATTTTAAAATAGAAAATACAACATTAAAATGCCACATCATCCATTCCATCTAAGCGGGGCTGGATATCAATCAACAGCCCCAGGCCTGCCGGAACAGCCAGGTCTTGGTTGCTTTGCGGAAGGCCGGGAGAGTGGGAAGGGTCCGGATCTCTATGGGGAGATCGTTCCACAGGGCCGGCGCAGCAACAGAGAAGGCCCTCCCCCGGGGGGCCGCCAGCCGGCATTGTCCGGTTGACAGCACCCGGAGAAGGCCCAACCTGTGCGATCTTGTTGGTCATTGGGAGGTAAGTGGCAGGAGGCGGTCTCTCAGGTAGCCAGGTCCAATACCATGTAGGGCTTTATAAGTAACGACTAGCACCTTGAAGCGCGTCTGGAGACCAATGGGGAGCCAGTGCAGCTCGCGGAGGATAGGTGTAACATAGGTGTATCTATATACACCCCATATCGCTCGCGCGGCTGTGTTCTGGACCAACTGTAGTCTTCGAACACTCTTCAGGGGCAGCCCCATGTAGAGCGTGTTACAGTATTCACATTTTGAGGCCATCAACTAACCAAACAGATTGTCGAAGCATGCATTACAAGCCAACATAGGTTGGCTTTACACAACATGCTAAAAATTAGGAATAAAAAGGAGCTGGGAAAGGACCTATGTTACTGCCTCTTCATATCCGACTCTAGGAGGCAGTGTGCTCATCTCTTATTTCTTAGCCGAGGGAGCCAGCGTTATCCAGAGACATTTATGCGATCATGTGACCAGCATGACTATAGATCAAGGCTCACAGAAAGCGGTGTCCTTCCCACTGAAGTGGTACTTATTTATCTACTCACATTTGCTTGCTTTCGAACTGCTAGGTGGGGCCGGAGCTGGGGCAAGTAACGGGAGCTCATCCCCATCATGCAGCAATTTGGGTCTTGAACTCAGGATGTCACTTTTCCAGTTTAACCACTGATCCACTGCACCTCCTTGACATACAAATACAAACGCATATTTCCCAGGATAGCACAAATACCATTCAAGTCAACAAAAAAGCATAATTTATTTAAGGAATCACTGAAATATAGCAATGCCTGTACCAGATCTAAAGCATCTTTCCAATCACTTTGTTATTGAATGCATATTCCTAAATTAAATCAAGCAAACAATAAGATGGTCCAATACAAGCTATGCGGACCCTAAATATATCTTGCTAAGGTAAGGTAAAGTAAGGATATTTTTTTTTACAAATCATCAGACTCTTAACAATAAATGTTGAATACCTTTTGCATTTTTTTTCTTACATCGCTGAATTCTGAGCAGATACATTATGATATCTGATGCCATTTTTTTATTTCTTTAATCCCCAAACCCAACCCTTAGGCCGTTACCTCAAAAGCCGCCAATCTTGTCAAGTAAGTATTCTTATATTTGATTTAATTTTGGTCTCATTTTGATCAGGGTGGAAACCTTGCTGATAGTTAAGTGTGTTTTATCAGGGCAACCTGGTTTACCCAAATATGGGATGGAGCATACTGCTTCGCAGTGACGTGCGGTCAGCTTTATGGCTGGTGAGGCAGCTTTTTAGACTTGTGGACTTCAACTCCCAGAATTCCACAGCCAGGCATGCTCAGTTCCCATTTAAAGCGACAGCATTTTTCCCCCTTGCGAAATAAGTTTTCCCGTTTTTTTTCTTCTCCCTCCCCCTCCTTCCTCCCTCTCTCCCTCCCTCCCCCCTCTCAAACAGACACACGCACACAGAGAAATTGGATACCTCTCTCACTCACTCACTCTTAAACAAACACAAACAAAGAAGTTGGATTGGATATATTTTCCAAAGGCTTGAAAGCAGCTTCTCTGCCATACCCCCCCTTCTCCTGCTGCCTTCCGATCAAACTTTTTGAATTCCTCCCCCCTCCCCACACACGCACCTTTTCCAGCTGTTTCTGCCTGCCCTGCCCTGCCCTCATGAAAGGCCAGAGCTCTGAGTCAGACTGAGCTAGTTGCTCCCAGAGAACTCTAAAAAGCCTCTAAAAATGCCCTCTACAGGAGGCAAGAGAACAAGTGCCTCCTTTGCATACGGATTTTTTCGCTTTTTAACCCTTGCTTAACTCTTAAAAGGCGAAAAATTGCTTATGCACAGGAGGCCCCTATTTCTCTGGCCTCCTCCTATAGTTAACACTAAGCACTGTTCCAAGTCACTGTGAATCTGGTAGCAACTACCTTGGCTTTAATTATTTTTAAGAAATTCTTTAAAATTCTTTCCTTTTCCTCATGACTGGTGAGGCCACGCCTCCCCTGCCTCTAGTGACTGCACGCCCCTGCTGCTTCGGCTTTCAGCCCCAATCCAGGAGCTTTCACAGGCAGTTGCTTTCACAAAACAAACTATTTTTGTGTATATTTACCAACAAAGAAATACAACAAAGAGACTACCATAGATCTATTTCAAGTTATTTAGCTCTCATAAGCTAGCCATACCCTTCTGGGATTCGAACCCGGGTTACTTACATATTAGGTAGATGTATTAACCTCTAAGCCATGGGCTCTCCTAGCTTGTTGGTAGTTATTGCTATGACCTTCTCCTTATTTGGTCCTTGTCGCTGATCAAGAAGGAAATAACTTATCCTAAGCAATCATATTCAGTTTCAGTTTCAGTTCAGTTTATTGTTTGTTGTGCTTTTAACTATGTATGTTTTTATGTTTTTGTAACTCTGTTTGTATTTCCCCTCCCTTTTTGAGTTGTGAGCCGCCCTGAGTCCCTTCTGGGAAAAGGGCGGCATACAAATAAATTAAACCAACCAAACCAAACCAAATTGTATTTATATGCTGCCCTTTCCCCCCGAAGGGGACTCAGGACGGCTCACAATTCAAACCAGGAAAGGGGGATACAGACAAAAAGTTTAAAAAACAAAGCATAGCAATGCATAATTTAAAAACACACAACAGTCATACCATTCGAGACGGGGGCAACAGCTCTTTAGCCCCAGGCCTGTCGGAACAGCCAAGTTTTAAGGGCTTTGCGGAAGGCCTGGAGGGTGGTGAGGGTTCGAATCTCCACGGGGAGTTCGTTCCAGAGGGTCGGAGCAGCCACAGAGAAGGCTCTCCGACAGAAAACAAGTATAACTAAAGAGTAAGAATTGCAATGTTCCATCACTGGCTCTTTCATTAATAGTCTACATAGAAAGCCATTATATTCATGGTAGCCTACAAATAATATTCTCTTCCTTAGGATCTCCAGAACCTGCGAGCCACACTATACGCACGCGAAGTAATAGTTTTCAAGTGGAACAGGTATAACGCTAGTATAAGTTTTTTTTAAAGAATACGGGAGAGGGGACTAGATCAGTGGTGGGTTGCAGGCGGTACGCCCTGGTACGGGTGTAGCGGGGCCTGCCGGGAACACCGGGTAGTGTTCCGGTACGGTGCTCCAGAGGGCCCGCCCGCCCTCACCTGTATTTGAGCTCTTTGGCGCTTCTGCACACGCACACGGAGCGTACGGCGCCTGTGTGACGCACCGCCAAGCAGCTAGAGCATCACGGAGGCATCGCATGAGGTAAGGATGCATGCGCGTTGTGCGCGCATGCTGTGCAAGTTCATGTGGTGGATGCCTGGCCTACGTTACATTGTACCAGTCGCAACAGAATCCGGAACCCACCACTGGACTAGATGTCACCAAATTTTGATCACAATTTAATGAGTTATCCTTTGGGTAATTCACCAAGTCCTTCCTAAATAAATAATAAAATGCTCATTTCAATATCTTTCTATCAAAAGAATGTTTATTTTTTTAAAAAAATCACATATTTACATTGCAGATTTTGTGATTAAACCTATACAAAGGCAGATTTAATATTTACATATCTACACGTCGTTCATAAATTATTCCCATCCTGTGAAACACTTCCCGATTAATATACAATTTATTAAATTTTAATTTTCTTTTTTAATTTAAAAAAACAGCATAGGAAATCTTTGGTTTTAGGGATAACAGAGATAGCAGTGCCTCTTTTATTTTTATTTTTTTAAACAGGACGCTGGCGTTCTTGGTCAAGCATGGTACATGGCTTCTAGTGATCGGAAAATAGCCGAGGAGGCATTATATAAATCAAACAAGGTAAAAAGTATTTCCTATTAAAAAGGATTTTAACTATTCTTCAGAAGCATAGGAGAGAATCTGAAACAAGAAGCATCATCAAACAGGCAGAAAGATATGCATTCCACTTTCCTCATACGATATAATTTGAATAACCTTTATTTATTTATTTATTTATTTATTTATTTATTTATTTATTTATTTATTAGACTTATATACCGCTTCATAAGGGCTTTCAGCCCTCTCTAAGCGGTCCACAGATTTTTAGCAAATTGAGTCAGCAAATTGCCCCCCACAGTCTGGGTCCCCATTTCACCCACCTCGGAAGGATGGAAGGCTGAGTCAACCTTGAGCCCGTGAGATTTGAACCGCCGAACGGCAGATAACAGTCAGCTGAAGTGTCCTGCAGTACTGCACCCCTAACCACTGCGCCACCTCGGCTCCTTTATTTCTGGCTGTTACAAAACAACTTTACGCACTTCTTCATAATGACAAGGAGTGTTCATTATGGCAAAAATTCACTGAAATATTATTAGTATAAATATGAGGGGACCAGAAAAGCAGTGTTGCAAAATATTCAGCTAAGTGTACAGAAGAAGGAAAAAATGGTAGAATAAAGGAGACTAAATATTTGGGATTACATATCCTTTAAGGAACAGGCAGATGTTCGTTGTAAACTGGATTGTTTTAGTCATTATACAGGTGCAGTCCACAGAAATTATCCTAGCATCCAGGCTGCCAGAACAGGGATGCTGTGGAATATTTTAAATTTGGACTACTTAACTACTTAATATAAGGTATTTCTTTAGACCTAAGGGCTCCATTAAAAAAAAATATTTGAAACAAAAGGTCACTGTGGTTCAAGAAAAAAAATCCAATTTTGGGAACATCTGCTTTGCTCTGAAAACTGTTTCTTGATTTAAAGCTTTAATGTAAAGAATTCTTTCTTCCCCCCAGGTAGAAATAAGCTTTGTAACAGTAGAATCCCTGAAACCAGTGCAGAAGGAATACAGTTCATATTCCTATATAATTCTTTATATACATCTAAAAAGAGGATGTAGGATTGTAAAAGTCAAAAATTCCAAAACCCCTTTTCTTTTTTTATCAATTAAGATATCAGAAAAGAAAAAAAAGGATTTAGAAAATTTAACTAACTCTATTTCTTCTCCTTAGCCCTTGAAATTCATACTTTTCACTCTTTTTTTCAGGATGGGTCTTTCTTAGTAAGGAAAAGTTCCGGACAAGATTCTAAGCAGCCATATACACTGGTTGTATTTTATAACAAAAGAGTATATAACATTCCAATCCGATTTATTGAATCTGAAAGGCAATACGCTCTGGGTAGAGAAAAGACTGGTGAGGAGGTGGGTGATTTATTTTTGGAATTTTATTCTAAATACATGCACGGAAATTTGGTTTGCACTGCTTAGAAATATGTGGATCTGTATCAGGGGTGGGTTTCTCGCCCCGTTCCAACCGGTTCGGTTGGAACGGGGCCGGCGGCGTCCACGTGCACGCGCGCGGCGCACGGATGCATACTAGCATCTGTGCGATGCTCCAGCTGCTCCTGGAGGATCGCGCAGGCGCTGTATGCGTCCTGCGCATGCGTGGAAGCGCAGAACTCATCAAAACCGGGTAAGGAGCGCGGGCGGGCGGGTGGGCCAGTCGCCAATCCCGGAAGTTACTTACTTCCGGGTTCGCCGACCAACCGGTTCGCAGGGACCGCCGCGAACCGGTTGAAACCCACCCCTGATCTGTATGTCGATCATAACAATGAACAGTAGTTTCTTTACAGGTGGAGAGATTTTAGTTCAAGCGAGTCTAACTAAAAGGTGAATAGAATGCACCATTCTCTTTGAATCTCCCTGGTTTTTTATTAAAGATTTCTCACTAGGAGTTTTTAGCGGTAGATATTCTTAAAGGGAGCAGAATTTAATCAGCACCAGACTACCTATATACCAAGGGTGTCAAACTCCATCAAACAACCCTAAAACTGTGTGCTTTTAAACAGTGGGACCTTGTAACAAAATATAGTTGTCTTTTTTTATATTTTGGACAACTGTTTTCTTATCAAGCTCTTACCGCTGCCTTTGCTAATCTGCGGTAATTTCCAAAATGTTATTGGGACCATAGCTTTTCACAACTTCAGAGTGCGCTGAAGTTTTAACATAACCGGGACAAAATTTTGGAAGAGTGCTTTTATCCAAAGGGATAAAAACGGTACAGAGCTTGCCTTTAAAAGACAACATAAATTACATAAATTCACCTGCTGTTCTGTAAAGCAGTTTTTGAATTGCAATTGTACACATTAATGTCGATCTTTAAGTGTTAATTCGAAAGTTACAATTACTGTTAAGAAACCCCTTAGCCTGCTTTTGGAATAAAATATTTACTTCGGATTAATCTGTGTTTACTTGCACTTAAAGTGCCCCCCACTTATATCAGTGGAATTTCAGTCATTGCTAATTTTGGCGTGACCCGTCAAAACCGCGGTCCACTAAAGCGCGCCCGATTAAAGCGCGTACCTGACGTCATCAGCAGCGCGACAAATACGACCGTGGAGAAAAAAGGGTGCTTTAAAAAGCGCTTTTAAAGCAAGCCGATTCACATAAAGGTAAGGGTTAGGGTTAGGGTTAGGTTAAGGGTTAGGTTTAGGGTTACGTTAAGCGTTAGGGTTAGGTTAAGGGTTAGCGTTAGGTTTAGCGTTAGGTTAAGGGTTAGGTATAGGGTTAGGGTTAGGGTTAGGTTAAGGGTTAGGCTTAGGGTTAGGTTTAGGGTTAGGTTTGGGGGAGTTAGGTTTAGATTTACGTGTTAATTTTAAGTTTATCGCTCACAGCGTGCTGTTTTCGTCACGCTGTGATGACGTCACGTACGCTTTCGTCGAGCGCGCTTTAGTCTACCGCGGTTTTGTGGTGGAACCAATTTTGGTTCTATTGACTGCAATAACTCCATTCTTACACAAGACTTTGAGTAGAGGGCAAGAGTGTAAAAAATCACAGGGGAGAATTAAGTTGTATGCATATGTGAGCTTTTTGATTAGTACTTATGTGCAGAAAAAGAAAATCCTATAGAACAGTTGAACAAGGAGTTTACTTTCCATATTATCTTCCGCCAGGGTCACCTGAAACTGTTCTATATGGGTTATATTCCCTTAGTACCTATATGTCCCATTATTTCACAAGAGGGCAGAAAACCCTACATGTCTCATTTAGACTCAATTATTGGTCTCAATTATGTTAAAGAGATGTACTTAAGTTACTTCAGGATGCTAACATTAAACTACTTAACCATTCCATTTTAACAGTAATGACAAAATAAAGCCATATTTAGCACTAGGATTTTCTCTTTTTAAAAAAAATGAGCCCAGCCTTGAGAGAGGTACTACTTGCAATTTTAACTTACTACTCTCCGTTGGGAACAATTCACGTACAAAAGGGCTAGGGAAGTATTGAAATTAAAAAGATGTAAATGCTGACTTCTCAAACATAGAATTGTTTTGTTTAGAGCTACCGGAGTGGAAAAGAGAACATTTAAATTTGAATTATGATGGCTGACCCATTCAGCAGGATTTGTGTCGAATAAACTATTTCTGTTTTCCCAATCCAGCACTTTGACAGCGTGGCAGAGATAATAGAGAATCATCAGCGAACTTCTCTCGTTCTCATTGACAGTCAAAACAACACA
Source organism: Thamnophis sirtalis (assembly GCF_051295495.1). Taxonomy (NCBI): domain Eukaryota; kingdom Metazoa; phylum Chordata; class Lepidosauria; order Squamata; family Natricidae; genus Thamnophis; species Thamnophis sirtalis. The sequence continues at coordinate 1,681,932 of NW_028261395.1, forward strand.
AAGGATTCCACCAGGCTAAAATATATCGCTAGGGTTTCCTAACTGCCACCAAGGAGCATCATGGAGTATCTTCGAGCCCTTTTATTTGCCAAGGATTTGAGCAAACATGAACAACTATTATTGGAAGAATTTTCTTCACGTTTTCCAGCAAGCACCATGCTTTTACAAAGCTCATTTACGAAGTGCTGCTACACTCAGAAAATGCCCAAAGCCTTTTTTATATATAAAAGACGTTACAACCTCTGAATGCAAAAAATAAAAATTAAAAAAAAACCTGTGGCAGACAAGATAATGTTTAAAATTATACCTGCTAGTGTTTACTTGTCCTGCTAAACTTTTGTTATTTTTCAAAACTGGGGTGTCTGTATTCCATGTAACCAGCTAAAAGGAAGGTTTTCATTCCTCTTGACAGCCATCTAAAATAATCAGGATGTTTATTTAGTGTAATGGACTGGTACGTGCTTTTATTTGTTGAATCTATTGTCCAATTTTGATTTTAAGTGTACATATATGGAAATAATGATGTATAATTTATCAAGATGCAGTTATGGTCTGTAAGAACTTATCATTCTTGTACAGTAAATACTTAACTATATCTCAGCTGTTGCATGCTTCTGCAAAATGTTTCAGGACTATAAAATACTCTGGCCACATGAATGTATCAAACAAGTATTTAGTGTTTCTTGGGGGCCGGGGGGGGGCAGAATTATTATTTTTTCCAGTAGATCCATCATGGATGGTTATAATTTGCACTCAGCAAGATGTTATTTTTGAAACTTTTTAAGTACAAGAAATGGGAATCTGTATTTTATGACTCCTGGGAAATTTAAGCTTTAAAACTTAGGCGCATATAATGTCCCATTAATTTTAATAAGGGGACTTGCTGCATTCTACCGTTTTTCTTGCAGTCCTTGTACAATTGCTAAAAAGGATTAACTGGTTTAGTATCTCAGTCAAACAATACTTAAGTCTTCAACTTATGAATGGAATTGGGAACAGAAACTATAGTCAATAATTGAGTGTGATGATTAAGCAAGTTATTGCATGACTACATCTGATCTTACGACCCTAGTCTTTAAGTACATCGGTCATTAAGAAAATCTGGTTACCCCAATTTATTTAGCTTGACCAGAAGCCACTTGGGAAGGTTGCAGTCACAATCATGTGATTTACAAGATGATGTAACAAACGCAAATCAAATTGCCAAGTGCCCAAATTACAGTCACATGACCATGGGAGGTGATGCAAAGTTTGTAACTTCACGGATGCTCGTAAGTAACTTTTTCCAAGGCCAACTTCAAACTGTAATTAAACAACTGTTAAGTTGAGGAGCCCTTGCATTTTTTTTTAAAAAAAAATACTTAATAACAGTTAATAGTACTGGGCATACTAAGTGTAAACATTGATAGAATTTTAAATTTTTGTTCCCAAATAAGCAATGTAGAGTTTTACTGTTCAATTTTTTTTTCTTTCCAAACAATACATTACAAAATGTTGCATTGAGATTCTAATTTAACTGGAACACGGTAAGATGATAAATCAACCCAGATTTCCTTTTGAAGATGACAAAGATGGGTGTCCCTCCAATTAGTTTGAAATGCTTCAATAATTTAGCGGTAAATTTAGCGGTAAAAGGAAACCAGGCAGCCATAGGACGTAGTGGCTGGACACTATGAAAGCTGACACCAGCCAGAGGACAGAACGACTCAAACTAGCGCAAGATCAGAAGAGGTGGAGAGACCTCTTCTGTATCCCCCTCCCTTAGTTGAGTTGTGAGCCGCCCTGAGTCCCCTTCGGGGGGAAAAGGGCGGCATATAAATAAAATAAACATTCAAACATTAAACATTCAAACCTGGCCCCTAGAATTGCTAAGAGTTGGACATGATTGAATGGATATCATCCTTTCAACAATATCAGACTCTTTTAACTATTTCTGAGTTTTGTCACAGGTTTGCAGCTACCATCCAAATATATTTAAATTAACCATACATATTTATCTAGCACCCATTTCTGTCACCTTGTTTAAGAAATGGTATTGTTTCCTTGTCTCAGTACACATTTTCAGAGATTATTCCAGCTGAATACAACATCTTAAAAAGGAATTCCACTTCATTGCATCAACACTTGGAAGAATCTTATGATTTTACCCAAAATGTTTAGAAAAAAATAAAATTTATTTTTGTGCCATATAACAGGATTAAAAATATCAGTATTACAAGAAAACGAGGGGCAAAATCACTCTGATCTTACATATTCAAGCAGTGTGATATGCAGCAGAACTTAAGCCATACATATGTGCATGTTTACATGCCCGGCAGCAGTCTTAGAAAATTTAATTTTTCAAACAAGTTGAAACTCGATCTAAATACATGGTTGGGCCCTCTGCCTAATGCTTTCTTTTTAAAAATAGAGAATATGAGTGAAATGTCTAGATATGCAGGTGTTTAATTATCTTGAGACAATTGCTCCTATTTAAAATAATATATAAGTTGTTTAGTAAAGTCAGGTCAAGTAACAAAACTTTTTACCAGCAAGTTAATTCCTTGACATTAATAAACACCTGTGCTTTATTCAAGGTTTAAATTATTCAATACAATTTCAGAGTAATATATCTATATAACAAATGTTATTAACAAGAAATATGTGCAGGGGGAAATTTAAGAGGTAATCCTGAATTGTAATTCATTTCAAAAGACATCACTTTTAATATCAAATTATTCACTTTCTTAAAGAGAGGTTAATATATTATTTCTATAAACGTAACAGGTTAACAGCACCTGTTTGGACCCGACTTAAAATCTCAAGTTGCTAGAAAACTTTAAGAAATATATATTCCCTTATCCATCATTTTACGTGAGAAAGAAGGAACCATCTACATTATTGTTCAGTGTATTCTTCTCACTCGAAAGCTGTGTATAGCTAATACAAAGCTGAAACCTTTTCGTTTGACAAGTCTGCACTACAGCAAAGGTATTTTTCTATTATTCCTTAGTGAGAGAAAGATTAGGTTTCCAGGTAAAAGTACCTAAACAGACCAGGATTATGCAATGGCCCTCCTCCCAAAAAAGTTTGCCATCTATAGGCCTTCCGAAAGCTGGTAGATTGTGTAGAAGTAAAGGGTCAGAAACCCAAGATGATTTCTGAAATCATCTATGTATACTTTCAGTACAAAGGGGAAAAAATTGCCTGACAAAATCTTCAATCAACCTGAGACAAATATTTTGTCTAAATAAGGAACTATGGTCCTAGCAAGAGACTCTTCAATGAAATTCAAATACTCTTCAACAGAAGTTTATGAAACATCAATGTTTCAAATCCCGACTGATCGTGTTGTGTTAAAAGGGACTCTGTCCAAAATGTTAACAGTGAAAATCACATTCCGCTTTCCACCATGACCGTGATCACGGTGATAAAACTGTCTTTTACACGCGTTTGGTTGCAAAATTATGAAATCAGGTTCTTAATAAAAATTTAATACCAATGTTGTAGGGATGACAAAATTTGTTCACTTGGAATTCAGCAGTACTGTTATACAAAGAGGGAATACATTTTTTTTTCCAACAGTTATCTTCATCAGGCATAAACACAGTAATAGGTTTATTGATTTGTATGAAAAAATACTTCACTAAGAAAATTAGACAAACTGCACAGAAAAAGTACAAGTGTCATGTGCATAGCAATATAGCTTAAAGCATTCACATATGGCTTTGTTTTAAAAGAAACTGTTAGGAGACCTGGTCCTATACAGACCTATTGGTTATACAGTTGGCAGAAAAGCAAACTGCTTCACATCTTTTAGGCACTTGCTAACAACAGTGATCAATCCCTGGAGAAAAAAAAAATCTTTTAAAAGATCAAGGAAAAAAATACGGCAATAGCTGTGGAGAGCTGAAACCCCTTTTAGTAGTGCGTGCACAGAACTGGAAAGTACAATTCCTGTGCAAGATTTTGTAGCAAATAACCAAAGTACAAAAATATGTACACACTTTCATGTTTAAATATATACAAGAGAGAAAAGCCCTGAAAATTCATTCTCCAATTACAAATATATGCCATGATAGTAGTAGTAACAAACACAAATTAAACTGCAATAGCAACTATTTAATTAAAATGTACACAGATTCATTTTAGGTGCCAACATGGAACTTGATTTTTAAAAAAAACAACGTAATTTTAAATGTGTTCCTGGATGCTATCAGCCAAAATAATTTGCAGTCAGAGGAACATGATTTTGTATTCTTTAATAAGTTAGTCTAACGAATTCCAGTCTCGAGTGGCTTCCATGAGATGGCGTTGTCCATGCCCTACCCAATTATCCTGATTGTCAAATATCCTCCCACAAAACCAGCAACTAAATTTAGTTTTCAGCGTATTATCAGAGGTAGTTTTCACAATCTGATAATTGTTTTTGCTAGTCTTCTTCAGGGTTAATTTTAAAACAAATCTTTCTTTTACAGGGCTTACAGGTTTTAGCATTTTGTGTTTCCTTCGAGTCAGTTCATTGGTGATTAAGTACACACGGTTGCTATAATATGCTGGCTCCAGAAGGGCATCTATCGTTCTCTTCGATAGAGAGACCTTTAGAACGTGTCCTTTAAACTTTGCAATAGTTTTCATAACGTTTACAACTTCAGGAACGTCAGCATCAGGGTGGTTGAGTACGACGACAGGCTGATTTCTCCGGGGGCATTTGACAAGTTGCTTAGAATGAAAAGGAAGTAAATTTAAAATCCTGATAGTATCTTTTGATGCTCTTGGTCTATGAGGGGTTTGAAACAAGGATTCAAATTCATTCACGTCAACTTGGGTTTTTTCTTTGCACTTTCGATGCAATGTTTTCTTTCTAGGAGGTCCCTGAAAGTCATCACTAGCTTTCCGTTTCAAATTCTTATTCTTCTGTGAAACCGTCGCATTAGAAACTTTAGCATCGTTTTGCTTTGAATGACGCTTAACCTTTGACATGTGTGTTGACATATTCTCTGTTGCTCTTCGATTTTCGAAACTGCTTCCCTTGTTAGCAGCTTCCTTTGGAGCTAAATCAGGTGGGATCTTTTGTGACCACGTCTCTCCACCTCTAGAGGAATGTACAAGTTCTACAGAGGAGCAAGAATCTTTTGATTTCTCATTTGCTGAACAAGCATTTGCTGGCATCAATCTACCTGATAAGGATAAGGCATTGCTAGAGGAGTGAGCTGTATTTTTCTGATTTAGTGCTGGGCTATTGCAACACTTCATATTGTTCAACTGCAAAGATGATAAAATGCTGCTAACTGGTTGGCATTTATCTGCAGCAGGAAAAGTCTTAATTTTCAAAAAAAGCTTTTGTTGCATTGCTCCGTGTTTCTTTGGTTCAGAACTTTGACTGTAAGGAGGACCTTGAAAAATATTGTGGTTTTGTACAAGAGATTTGTTCGATGACATACACTTAAGGAAAACTGCTTGCCTGCCGTTGGGCAAAAGTGCATACACAGGTTGTTCCTGCCCAACCTCTGGCTGTTTTACTGACTTTGCACAAGCAGCCTTACCGCCTTGAAATCCAGCAAGTATTTTCATGGAGGGAAGTCTGCTCTCTGGATTTGTAACGCTGTGCTGATCATTTTGTGGAATGGCAATGGACGAATCATCACTACAAGTATTAATACTAGAATTTCTTAGGCTTCTAGAATCATCTGATTGCAGGTCCTTGTCTGAGGAGACTGCCTTCATGGATGCAATCTTCTCTAAAACCTGAGAATTGTTTTCAGCGACATTTGTGACTGTTCCAAGGGACCCCCTGCCAAATGTCAAAATCATCCCAGGCCCTTTATTTAAAAGCAAAGACGCAGCTCTAGTTGCCTGAGCATCTGATGGACCCACTTTTGGAGAAGGCCTTCCTGAAACAACTTGTAATCCTTGCTTGTGAGCTAGCTGCAAAGGTACAAAAAATCTCGGTGGAGTCGACTGTAGTACTGTTTTCTTCTGTTCAGGAAAAAATGGACAAATTTTACTAGGGCCGTGGATATTGTAGCGCACCTTGTCTTTTGCCAACTGTTGCGTTATGATTGAATCTGTCTCAGTCTTAAGCAGCGCACCAACGCTGGTTTTCCCCGACACTGAATCTATTGCTTCCGTTCTAAAAGGCAAAGGAATATGTCCTCCGTTCAGGTATACACTTTCATTTGTTGCAGTGTTGTTCACATTCAGTTCTCTCTTAAATTTATCAGGAGAATCAGTTAAGTTGCAACAAGGTGATGAATCAGTGAGTGTAAATGTCCTACAATTTGTATATTTGTTTGAAAAAGATCTGTCATAATTAGTTTTAACATAGTTATTTGACTGAGCGATGGTTGGTCTTTTTAAGACATCCTGTAACGACTGGTTTATTTCAGGTGGCAAATAGGTAGACGCCTGCTTGCTTTGAAGGGAAAAAACCGACGTTATTTTGGGCATAAGTGATGAACTTACACAATTAGAATCATTTTCTTGCTTGGGTTTTTCAGCTACATGTTCCAACACTTGATTTACCTTAGTATTCAAATACAATTGTCCCTCATGATTTCTTAACCAACACTGCTTGTCAATACTGTGAGTGGGTGGGCTGTCTGAGAATACTTGAGCATCATTGCCATTTACAAAGCCATAAAGAGGCCGCAGTGATTTTGTGTCCAAATTTAATTCTGTTACCGATTGTGAAAAACAAGGCATAGATTCGTTCGTAGACTTGCTCTGCAGAGGATGGATTTTGTTGGAAGCGAATTCTTTTGATTTTTCCAAAATGTCTGTTTTAGAATAATTATGGAAAGGCAACGGTGCCTGATTGGAAAAATCTGGCGGTGAACAATAGAGATTGTGGTGTTTATTGTTGTTGTTTACTTCCCCATTCACTATTCTGAATTCTGGGGGGAAAGGTTTTTTCATGGGGTCGTAATGAAGCATGCGTGAACCAGGAGGAGATGAAACCTGGGAATCTGGGTCATGAGGTATACAATTTTTCCACGAAACTGGACTTCTAGTCCTGACCACCAAATCACAAGGAATTGAAGATGCTTCGGATTTCACCGGCAAATGGGATGCACACTTTCCTACCACTACAATAGGCGGTGCGATGTTCTGCGATGCACTGCAGCATAGCGTATTCTTACCTTCTTGTTTTATTTTCCCTGAAAACTGGTTGCATGAAGATGACGTTGATAAGTGGAGAGAATTATTCCTAGGCATTTGGTTATTGGTTTCATGAGCTCTAGCAACCGAAGGTAAATTACAGTTGTCAGCTGCCTCTTCCTGGCACTCAACTGCGCCATCTTTAATCCCGTCAAGCCTATTTCCTCCTGGCAAATTCTGTTTTTCTGTAGGCAGCAGTTTTATTACTATATGCTGCTTTCCATCCACCGTTTTGAATCCCAAAAATTTAGCGCTGTAGTTCGCGGGGACAGATATTTTATTATTTTTAACCATCAACACTGTAGGACCATGAACTGCTTTTTTCATCAATCCCCTTGTGGAACCTAGTCCACTTTCCGCTCTGTTGTACTGAATTGCTGGTGATGATTTTGCTCCGCTATAAACAAGCTTTTCGTTTAAAAGAATGTCGTGCAGTTCTTTCACAGACTGACCCACCTCTTCAGATTTAGGCAGGCTCTCTTTCAAGACTTTGAAAACGTATTCGTCCTCTTCTTCAGCCCCGCAGCCATCGGCGCCAATTTTTTTGCGTCTCCACAATTCTTTACTTGACGCCCCAGTTTTGTACCTTTTCAAGATAAGTTTTAATCCTGTTGAATTCTTGACCCTTTTCTCGTTATCGTCTGTATTCGTTTTATCTTTTGCATAGAGATGGTCTTTGTGTAAGGTAATAATATGTTTTAAAAGATAGTTTTTCCGCGATGCCATGTAGTTGCAATACTGACAACTGAAAGGAAACGTCCCAGTGTGTGAAACGGCATGCTTTTGGAACTCTTCTTCTGAAAAACTTACATGATGGCATTTCTCGCAATTAAACTGCATTTCATTATGCCTGTGTATATGTTGAACAAAGGTGCCTACATCCTGGGTTGAAAATCTACATCTTTCACAGTGAAAATTACCATTCACACAATGTTGAGATGTGAAATGTTTTGTTAAGTCCAAGAGAGTATATCGGTGATCATCATTACAGATTTCACATTTTACTAAGGTGCTACGATGCGTTCGGCGATGTTGGTTGAATGAGTGAAAGTCATTAGCTGAAAAATTACACATTTCACAGGGGTACGATGGCAATTCTCCCTGGTGTAACAACTGAAAATGTTTCTGTAGATCATTTGGGCTATATCTGATGTTGTTTTGGCATTTTGTACAACTGAAATTCAGTATTTTTGCTGTTTTCAAGCCTTCCTCATAATGTAATCCTGATTTGCTATGTGGAATATAAATCTCAGAATAATTTACACTGTTCCCATTCACACCCATTTGAATGAAAGATGCCTTTTCTTTACACTGAAATAATTTCATATATTTGTCAATTTCATGTTTAAAAAATATTTCATTTGGTATGTTTACCCTGGGCAATTCTATTTTCACCTTTTTTAGGCCATAGGCGACAATATCTGAAATTGTAGGTTCAAACGTAGACTTTTCAATAGTAATATCAGATGTAGAAATGCACAGTCTCTCTGACTCATTATCTTGTAATAAGTTGGTCTTCTGAATGCAAAAAAATTGTTCTTGCTCAGATGGCATTTTTTTGTAATACTATTGCAATCTTCCGTCTTTTAAAAGACTCTGAGCTGAATTATCCCCAGAGTTCCACAATTTTCTTAACTTGGCATATCTGAAATAAAAATATCAAGTTAATTTGTAAAACTTCAACAGAAAAGCAAATGCCCAGAATCCCACTTTAGACACCATATAGTACTGGCAGTACAGTATGTTACAGGTGCTAAAAGAATATGGCTATAAAACTTGTTTCTTTTTTTTAAAAAAACAGACTTGTGTTGTTATTAATATGCTCTGAATTCTCTGGCTTCATCCTTTATGGCTCTTTATGTTTCAGGGTACCAAAAATAATTTTTTATCTACTGGTCACCATCCTACACTCACTGAGTCATTCACTGATTCTTTTTTAGATAATTGTTCTTCATGCTTATCATTGTATATGTTCTATTGATACAGTTACATCAAAAAATCAATGTCCAGCCACTACTATCATTCTTTACAAACAAGTTCAATATCTTTTTCATCTAATGTCCCTGATCTTTTTCCTTTAACTTAATTTTAATTTTTTAAAAAACTAAAACAATCAAATAACTGATTAACCAGAGAATCACAATGCCACTTTATTTCATGATGTAATGTAACAAATACACTATATGGTTTGTTAAATATTCTGTAAGGAGCATTTCCCTTTTTCTAAGATACAGAAAAGTAATCCTTATTTTGTTCCCCTTACTGTTCTGGCTTCCTTCCTCTAACTTTCATTCACTGACTTCACTACCTTTACCATTATTTTTTTTGCTTCTTAAAACCATTATTTAATAGTTAATAATAGGACAATTAGCACAGACACTTCTCAGGGCTGTATGCTATCTCCATTGCTCTTCTGTCTATACCAATGACTGCATCTCTAAGGATCCTTCTGTTCAAGTACTAAAGTTTGCAGATGATACAACTGTCATCGGCCTCATTAGAGATGGTCAGGAGTCGGCATATAGGCAGGTGGTTGAACAACTGGCCCTACGCAGCCAGAATCATCTGAAGCCAAACACGCTTAAAACTTTAGAGATGATAATGGGTTTTAGGATGAACCCTCCTATTCCACCACCTCTTACTATATTTGATAGCACAGTATCAACAATAGAGTCCTTCGAGTTTTGGAGTTCTATAATCTCCAAGGATTTGAAATAGACACCTAATATTAGAACCATCATTAAAAAAGCACAACAAAGAACTTTCTTCCTATATCAACTCAGAAAGTTCAGACTGCTGAAGGAGGAATCTATATTTGTACTTCTATAACTGTCTGGCTTTGTACAGCAACTAAATAGAACAGGTAAAGACTTCAACAGATAGTTAGCACTGCAGAAAAAACAACTGAAACCAGCTTGCCTTCCATAGAAGACCTGTAGATTGTGTGGGTCAGGAGGGCTGAGAAAGTAGCTGCAGACCCCTCACATCCTGGACAAATAAACTATTTTATTCCTATTCCTGTTCTATTCCTCTCTTGCCATTTATTTTGCCCAGTGTTGCTTTTCATCAATGCCACATTCAAGAACTCTTCTCAAAACTTGTATTGTGGAAATCTTAGAACAGAAGTGTACAAATATTATCTTTAGTTATTTTAATAGCTTCCTCTATCACATTCAAAAACACAACTTAGTAGCAACTATTGGAGTCTCTTAAGGGTCTCATGTACCCTCAGAGTCTCAGATCTTCTTTAGTTTTAGTCTGTAAACAATTTGTGGCAGGAATGATTAAATATCATTTTTTTAATGTAATGTAAATAACAGTTAATAATGCCAGTAGGTCTAGTAAATTAATAAAACAAATTATGAACTAAAAATGCTACAGCTTTATTGTTTAGCATTGTCACCTACTATGAGCAGGCACATAAATTATGATTTATAAGCCAGAATTCATTTATAAAAAATTAAAACATAACACTTAAAGCCAGGTGTGTTCAATCTGTGGCCCACGAGCCACATGTGGCCCTGAACAGTTAGTAATGCAGCCCCACAAGATTTTAAATTTTTAACATTATGATGTGACATTAACTATATGTTTTACATGTGGCCCAAGACTCTTAACTCAATGTGGCCCAGTCAAGCCAAAACGTTGGACACCCAAGGTTTTAAGCTAAATCTCTCAAATCCCATTTTAACCTTTTAAAGTGTAACCAAGTTATAAAACTTACTCTTTAAGAAAAACTATGACGCCATTTCCAATAGCTTGCTCAAGAGGTGGAATTTGAAAATCAAGATTCAAAAGACGTTGCATTCAATGTACAACACATCCTAAAATAAAGAAAATATTATTTTTAAAACACAAAAGTACCAAAAATTAGAATTTGAGTCATTAATATTTCAGATGTCTCTCCTCAATTGGAACAAATTCTGATCTCATTTTACTATAAAAGTTGTCATTCTCCATAGTTAAAAAAAAACAGATACAAGAATGCTGAAAATAGTTGCGCTAACTAGCCTTTTTAGTGCTGAATGTAATAGTTACATTAATTAGCCTTTTTAGCCTGCATATGACTAACAATAATATTGCTTCCTTAAAAAGTCAAAACTTTTAGTAAAATTAACATTTAATTTAAAATCAGAATACCTTAAATGGTGCATTCAGATTAGATAGTGTGCACAACAAAATGTGTCAGAATGAAGAACAAAAAAATATTATCTGAGCCAACGAATTAACTGCAAAGACTGGGTCACCCTTCAAGAATCAAAACTTTTGAACAATTTTCGAAATTAGAACAATCTTGGCATCCTTATACAAAGTAGAATCTAAATGCTAATAGAAAGAAAATATTTAATTTTGCAAGAAAAACCCAAGGCTTCAATGTTATATGTAATATAATTGATGAAAAAGAAGTGCTCAAGTCGATAATGGCAACAATGTTATTATTAGTGTGAAATACCCTGTATCTTGAAACTGTTCAAAATTCAGCAAGGAGAAAATGTTTACAATTTTGAAACATAGCAAAATATTATTTGTGCCATCTATATCTTCCCTATGAGTTTACTTACAACAATGCCATTTTGGATGTTTTTATTATTATTTTAAACAAAAGCCTATGTATTAGATTAAGCCTATAACACTAGCTTGAAATGGCAGAGTTATGGTGTAATACAAGTAATCTATGAAACTTACATCTTATAAATTATCAAGACAGAACATCCAGAACCTGTTATTTAATAAAATGGCCCAATGGCATCAGAAATAATAATCACTCTATTTTGCTATAAAAGCATTAAATCAACCATAAGCATAACTTCAGTTGGTCTATTTATTCAATGGTGTCTTTCAAGATGCCCTACTATACATCATTCTGCCCTGTAATGATGTGGTCATTAAATTCATCCTGCTTGCTTTTAGAATGATGCTAGTAGCCATTACATATTTCTGAGCAACAAATAATTATGGTGTTTGGGTAAAAAAAAACTAATTCAAACAAAATAAGACAGTATTACAGGCTTTTCAAGATTTTTTTGACTTGTTCTTTTTAACAAACAATTAAGGGCAATGCTGAAAAGCTCCAATATAAAGTGAAGATCCTTCTACCCAGAAAACAACATGCTATTTATTTATTACATTTATACTACTCTGTAAACCCAGTGGTTTTACAGGAACATACATATAAATCACTGAAACAAAAGTCTGTCTATTCAGTCTCAAGCCAAACTTACCATTGTAAGTTTACACGGAGGTAATTCAGGAAGGCTTGAACAATGTATTTCAAATTTAATTTCCTAGATCAATTAAAACTTCTAGTGAAAATTCCTCACAGTTCACCAAATAGCTTTTATTTGCTTCTTTCATCCCTAACAATCCTCAACGATCAGGAATCCAGGTACATTCATCCACCAGCACAGTTGATTTTTTTAAAAAAAAATTCCTTCCCTTCAGAACAGCATTATTCCTTTTGACAGAGGGTCAACAATAATCTCCACCATAATGCAAAACTCACCAGGTGGCAAAGTTTTCAGGGATTTTTTGTTTTGTCTCTTCAATTTTCCTGTGTTTTTGTCACCTGCACACACACACACCCTCTCCATCTCTTTGCTCCTTTTCTCTCACTTGCTCTGATTACTGGACAAAAGCAGATGCCTGGCTATAAAGTCATTGCTCATTTTTCTCTCTCCACACCTTTCTTTGTTCTTCAGGTGAGCGAGAATAAGACAACATTATTCTGCAATGAAGTACAATCCTACACCAGGAGATACACTTCTAATTAGACACCAGTTAAGACTGCCTCTACATCTTGTTCCTTTGGCCAGCCTGAAAGATGGAGGAGAGAAAAGGATGGGTGTGCATGTATTTAATAGAAAAGTTTACTTTTTACTTGCATTATCTATTTCTGAATGGCTAACTTGCAAGGACAGCGGAGGAGATGGAGGAGAGAAAAGGATGGGTGCATATGTATTTAATGGAAAAGTTTACTTTTTACTTGCATTATCTATTTCTGAATGGCTAACTTGCAAGGACAGTGGTCAAGTTAGTTCCCTTAGTCCTTCTAAAACACGGTCCAGCCACATTTAGAACGGAGTGCATGGTGTGTTGTGTTTTAAAATCTATCTTTTCTTCCCCTGTATTTTATTTATTTATTTATTTCTGTACTGTAAGCCGTATTTTAAATCTATCTTTTCTTTCCCTGTATTTTATTTTTTTATTTATTTATTTCTGTACTGTAAGCCGTATTTCAAATCTATCTTTTCTTCCCCTGTATTTTATTTATTTATTTATTTATTTCTGTACTGTTAAGCCGCTGCATATAAATGTTATTAAACTTGCAAACTTCTAGAATTGGGGGGGGGGGAAGGGGGGGGAGGATTTTAAGATTAAAACAAAATTATGCATCCATGCACTCTGAAGGGCCCATATTGTACACAGTCAACCGCTTCACCTGCTTGGGGAGAGAGAGGTTCCTTCTCAACCAGTGCATGGATGTGCCTTGCAATTTAAGTTGTGTTTTTATCTCCCACTCAGAATGCGTTAAAGTCAACCATGTAGCAGGTAAAGGACCCACCTTTCAGGGATAAGTGGGGTGAGCACAAGGACACCCCCCCACCCCAAGGAAAAACCCTACTACCCCGACCCACCTTTCAGGGGGTGACCACAAGGACCCCACCCCCACCCCAAGGGATGCAGGAAAAACCCTAACACCCCAAGTTGCTACGAAGATGTAGGGGTGATACCCATGTGAATAAGATACCCATGTGAATAAGAGGTTTTTGTACACGCCAAGAGGCATGGGCTGGATGCCCACCTGTGTATGTTCCTGTAAAACCCACTGTAGGTTTACAGGGCAGTATAAATGTAATAAATCAATGGCATGTGCCCACCTTTTTCTCTCTCTCTCTGGGGGGGATAAGTGGGGTGAGCACAAGGACCCCCACCCCAAGGGATGCAGGAAAAACCCTACCACCCCAAGTTGCTACGAAGACGTAGGGGTGATACCCATGTGAAGAAGATACTCATGTGAATAAGAGGTTTTTGTACACGCCAAGGGGCCTGGGCTGGATGCCCACCTGTGTATGCTCCTGTAAAACCCACTGTAGGTTTACAGGGCAGTATAAATGTAATAAATCAATAGCATGTGCCCACCTTCCTCTCTCTCTCTCTGGGGGGATAAGTGGGGTGAGCACAAGGACCCCCCACCCCAAGGAAAAACCCTACTACCCCAAGTTGCTACTAGGGGTGATACCCATGTGAATATGAGGTTTTTGTCCATGCCACACAACAAGAGGCATGGGCTGGATGCCCACCTGTGTCTGCTCCTGTAAAACCCACTGTAGGTTCACAGGGCAGTATAAATGTAATAAATAAATTATTAATAATTTATAAATAATAAATAGCATGTGCCCACCTTCCTCTCTCTCTCTCTGAGGGGGGACAACCTGCGGGGGGGGGGGTTCGCCCTCCAAGCGAGGCCGCCACACCAAAGTTCACACCGGCCGTTGTTGTTGTTGATGAGGAGGAGGAGGAGGGCCGGCCTTCCGCGCGGCCATGGCTGTCACAACGGGGCCCTTTCCTCAAACTCCCACCGCCTAAAGCCCCGCTTCCCCTCAGGAGGGGGGTCCCAGAAACGGGCCTTTCCCAATGGCGGAGCGTTGAGGGGAGGGGGACTATTTGATGCCTCAGCCCTCAGCGAGAAGGCGGGTACCGGCGCCGCCCGCCTTGCGAAGGACCCCCCTAATCTGTCTCTTTCTCTGGTGGGGTGGGTGCCCCCCGCGCCGCGCCGCCCCCCCGCGCCCGCCAACCGCCCCTCCGCTCGGTTTACCTCGCCCGTCTCCGTACTCCGACGAAGTCACTGATTGGCGGCCATGACACTTTCCATCCGGGTAACTGCGGGATTGTTGCCGAGCTCAGCAATGGAGGGGAGGGAGGGGCGGGGTGGGGGCGGCGGAGGGATCTGCGCCGCGCGTGGATGGGACGGAGGGCCCGGCGCTAGTCTGCGGCCTGCCGTCCTTTCGCCTTTCCGTCTCTCTCTTATTCCCCTCCTTCTACTGTCTCCCCGCGTCGGGAAAGCGGCGCGGAGAGCTTTTCCCAGGGAAGCCAAGGAAGGCGGTTGGCGCTCATCATTCGCCTTCCTCACCGAGTCCCTCCTCCTCCTCCCATCCCCCCCTTCGGTGTCGGTTTGCGTGAGGGGGAAAAAGCGCTCCGGGGAAAAGGCCGGAGCGCAACGCACGATGTCACTCATAAAGCACGAAAAGTTGCCCTGACAAGCCTTTTCCCTTCTCTCGGGGGAGAGAACGGCCTGAGGCGACTCTTTATGTGCCCCCTCGAGGAGGCTGCCACACAAAGGCCCTTCCAAAGAGGAAGCAAACAAGGCCGCCCTTGTCTTTTCCACACACACCCCACCTCCGTCAAGGAGCAACGCCATCTTCCTTTTCCCTCATGAAAACCGCGGCCATTGTGTCTGAAAGCTGCCTTTTTTTTCCCCCTCAGCGCCGGCCGTGCGCGGGCTTTTCCTGAGGAGAAAGTAGGGCCCCGTTGGGCTCTTCCAAAGCCCCGCGTTTTCCTCATCGGCAAATTTATCTGCAGCCTTTTTTTTCCCTTCACCTGCAAGGCAAAAAGAAGGGAAGAAAATGGCCGGGGGGCCTCCTCCCGCCGCCTCAGCGCCGGCCGTGCGCCACGCTGCGCGGGCTTTTCCCTGAGGAGAAAGTAGGCCCCGTTGGGGCTCTTCGTAGGCCCCGTCTCTCTTCCTCATCGGGAGACGGGTTCAAATTTATCTGCGAGGTTTTGTCCGCAGCCTTTATTTTTTCCCTTCACCTGTAGGGCAAAAGAAGGGAAGAAAATGGCCGGGGGGCCTCCCGTTTTTTTGAGCCGGCGTCTTTAGATTTTGGGGGGAGAGGAAGGAGGGTTGAAACAATGGCGAAAGGCATCGCAAGGTGGAAGCGCCTTTTGTTTTCAAATCCGAATAGGGAGGAGAGAAGTTAATTGGGGATCAACGTTGTGCAAAAAAGGATGTTGAAAGTCCACAGAGTTTTTGTAGCCCGGCTTCAATATTGGAAGACAAAAGCCCATGAAGCTGGAGAGGATAACGAGGGAGGAAGCCATGAGGGAGGAAGTCTTTGGAGGGTAACATTGTGGCAGCTTTAATAGAGAGAAAAAAGCAAAGCCAGAATTCCCAGACAAAATGGTGGAATCGCCTTCTAAGCTCATTGTTTTTCCCAACCTTTTGTCAATTTTAAAGATGTCTGAACTTCAGTTCTTTGGCCATCTTAAAAGGTTTGGGAAATGCTCTTGTAAGTTCATTGCAAGAACAGATTTTCCAGTGTGGGAAGTTACCACCCAGCCCTCTCCCAGAAAAAAAATGAAATATCCTAGGAAATATTGAAAAGGCAGAATATTTCTCTGGATGTGAAAAGAAAGAAATGCGCTTTAAAAGACAGAATAGTTGCCTGTAGCTTTCCTGCCCATCCACACTTTGTCAATAGGCCATTGAGGAGGCCAGGCTAGCCCACTTTACATAATAAAGACTTCCCCACTGCAGCTGCAGGGGGAAGGGATATTACTCAACTGACCACAAGGCATCTGAGAACTCATCACAGCCTAGAGAGTAGCCCCCTGCGTGGCCCCATGGGAGCCTGACAACCAATCAGAATACATTTCTTACACAGGAACAGGAAACAGAGAGGTGGGACTGAACAGGGTATAAAAAGCCTAGCAAGCCCCTCCCTCAGCCCTTCTCTTCTTCTCCACCAACACTGAAGCATGTGATCACCTTTTCTGTTCAGGGCTGAAGCCATGTGGTCCTGTCCAGCAATAAACCATCTTTCCAAGCAGCCTCCATGTCTCCGGTGTCTTTTTCCCCACTTGGAGCTGAACCCAGAAGGACATTTCTTTCAACACCAGTTAATTAGGGCTGACATCAACATTCATCTGTTCCACTTTCTTTTTCATCCTGGTTCTGTGTTCTTAATTTTTTAAAGCCATATCTCATCTTAATACTCAAGGAAGAAGACTTGGACACTCATTTGAAAGTTCAATTATCTACAATCATGTTCACCAAATTCTTTTCAGGAACCGTATTTTAAAAAATGTATAATATGCATTATAAAATCTGTGTAATCCCTTCATGGTATATATAAATGTAATGCTAACAGTACATGATTTTTTACAGGAATTGTGTTAGATTTAATGACGCCTATTAATGATCTATCAATATGCTTTTTTTATCTAGATTGGCATCAGATACAAATTTTATGTAAGTTTTTATTTCACTATCTGAACAGGTTAAAGAAAGTTTTGATCCTTTGTGTGTGTTTTCAAGATATATAAAATCACCATGTATGAAGCAACTCTGAATTTAACCCAATAAAACGTCTTTCACGGACACCCCTATCATTGGGAAAAGCTGGGTATACAAATCAGGTAACACATCTCAGAGAATAAGGAGTTAGAAATTCATACAGCTGTAAAGTAAAGGTTCAGAGCATGAACCCAAATTAAATATCCCTGACTATGCCTTCTACATGAAGGTCTCTGCAAGGAGGAGACCATTATTTTTTTCTGTGTAATTGGTTGTCCTGTTAAAATTTCCTGTAACTGAAACCCACTGTTTCATGGCCAAACTCAGAAGCCCTAGAGAACAGAGTCTGATTTCCTGGGTGACATCCTTTCAATTACTTTAAAAGTGCTTTTATATCTACCTATCCTCTCTCTCCTTTTTCAAGGCTAAGCCTATCTCATTCCTCCACCTCTTCATAGGAATTATTCTCTACTCTCCTATTATCCTTTTTACTCTTCTCCGAACCAGTTCCGATTATCTGGTGGTGTCCAGAATTGGATATAATCCTTGAGACATGATCTGACCAGGCAAGCATATTCAATATAAACTTCTACTGATACAACTTGAAATTTTATTTGCCTTTGCAGACACTCACCTGAGTTTTGTATCTTCTGTAAGTTTAACAAGAATTGCCCTCACACATTTGTCCAAATCATTTTAGTAAAAGTATTGAAGAGCAAAGGTCCCAGGACAGAACCTTGAAACAGTCTATTCAATAACTCATCCTGGTCAATGAGGAATAATTATTGAGCGCGCTTTCAGTACAATTTATGAGCCAGCTATGTAGCCACTTAATTATCACATCAACCATTTCGTGGCTTATTCATCAAAATGTCAAGGAAGATATCAAAACATTTTGCTGAAGTCAAGTTGTATTTTCCAACATTCCCTTGATCTATGAAGGGACATTAATAATGTTTTTTTAATTACGTTATCTGGCAATATTTGTTTTTGACAAACCTGATTTCTGGTAATAACAGTGTTTCCAATGTGCTTCCATACTGATCTGTTATGCTCTGCTCCAGAATCTTATCAGATTCAATGTGAGACTGATCCATTTTTCCTTAGATTCTTCTTTCTTCCTTTTTTTTTAAAATAGAGGTATTTGTTATCCACCAATGACAAGATACTTCACAAGCGCTGTAGAATTTCTTACGAATAAAACAAGAGTATAGCCAAGCGATCAATTCCTTCAGAATCCAGCAATGCTATTCATTTCATCTATAAAAAAATGTGAGTATACTTTAAGTGAACATTCCCTGATCAAGTTTATATCAAGTTCATGTCAATTCTGTCTTTGCATTCATTCTCACCATTTTCTGAGGGAAAACATTGTTTTTGGAAAAAAAACAGCAGTACGCTACCTTGCTTTTTAATTTTTTTTTACTGTTGCATTTTGTTTTCTTCATTAAAGGAAATGGAGATCAATTCCTTTCAAATTTTAACTAATACATACTTAGGCTTTCTCCTGCCAAACACTGATTTTTTTAAAAAATATTTTTATTTTACAGAAGTTCACTGTTACTTCAGATTCTGGGATGCTATGTTTTATAAACTTTTATTTGAGGGGGTTCTTAATTTACCGCTTCATACTCAATACATATATGTTGTTAATATTCTACTGTTAACATTTCCTGATATTTCATTCTCTTTTTAGTATGTTAAAGATTGCACTTAAAGACTTTTGATAACTCTTCCTTTGCTTCTCATTTGTTTATAATATTAAATTTATATAATCTATAGTCCTACGGGATTGGGCGGCATACAAATTTATTAAATTGCCAATTGCCAATATTTTATAATATTAGATTTATAGAAAACATTGATTGTGATAACAATAAACTTGAATTTGAACCTAAACTTTAATGTTTTCAGATCTTTCCTCTGCAAATCTTCATCTATCTTCCATTTTGTTTCCTTATGGGAATGTAAGTTGGTATTCCATTTTTTAGAAATTCCCATCTGTAGCTCCCTTTTCAATTTTCTTGCCATTCTACTACACATTATCCCTTAGGAATTTAATAAAATCCATTTTTATAAAATCTCAGATACGCATTTAATTCTCAACTTTACCTTCAGTTAAGAGGTCTGGCCAATGGTAGTCATTTTCACTCAATATATTCTTTCTTAACTAATTTTTCCTTATAGATTAGTATCAAATCAAGGATAGCTGATTCTCTTGGCCTTCCTACCATTTTCCGACAGAGAAAGTTTTGAACAGGACATTTTAGAAATTTCCTAGAGGAACCATGCTTAGCAGATAGCAAGGACATTAAATCACTGAAACTTAATAACTTATTTGAAAGATTGTTGCTTTTGAAAACTATAATTCTCAAGTTCCCCCTAGCATTAGAGATAGCAACGGAAGTATTACTTCCGTCCATGCCTCCACGTATTTTATCCTGGATGAGTGAATGTTTTTCACTCTTTTTTTCTATAAACAAATTATATATCTCTGTTGCAGTGTTCTAGTCATTGGAATCAATCATTGGTACCTTGCTCAGTAGTAGTAACTGTGAGAGGGATCTTGGAGTCCTAGTGGAGAACCATTTAAATAGGAGCCAGCTGTGTGCAGCAGCTGCCAAAAAAGCCAACACAGTTCTAGGCTGCATCAACAGAGGGAGAGAATCAAGATCACATAAAGTGTTAATACCACTTTATAATGCCTTGGTAAGGCCACACTTAGCATTCAGTTTTGGTTGCCACGATGTAGAAAAGATGTGGAGACTCTAGAAAGAGTACAGAGAAGAGCAACAAAGAGGATTAGGGGACTGGAGGCTAAAACATATGAAGAACGGTTGCAGGAACTGGGGATGTCTAGTTGAATGAAAAGAAGGAATAGGGGAGACAGGATAGCTGTGCTCCAATATCTCAGGGGTTGCCACAAAGAAGAGGGAGTCAAGCTATTCTCCAAGGCACCTGAGGGTAGAACAAGAAGCAATGGGTGGAAACTAATCAAGGAGAGAAGCAACTTAGAACCGAGGAGGAATTTCCCGACAGTTAGAACAATGAATCAGTGGGACAGAAGTTGCCTCCAGAAGTTGTGAATGCCCCAACACTGGAAGTCTTTAAGAAGATGTTGGATAGCCATTTGTCTGCAATGGTGTAGGGTTTCCTGCCTAGGCAGGGGGTTGGACTAGAAGACCTCCAAGGTCCCTTCCAACTCTGCTATTCTGTTTTAATCCACTTAGCCTCTATTACATCTTTTAAACCATACTTGACTTCCTTTCCTGGGTCCCATAGATTCATCCTTTAGAACCTAGAACACCATATGCTACATCGCCTGATTTTTTTCTTCTTTACTCAGGGGAGTGAGGAATTTCGTCTAGGGGTGAGTTGCTCCCGGTTTTACTACCGGTTCGCAACCCCTACACGCACCAGATGTGTGCATGCACTGTTCAATGTAAATTGTTCTTCGGACATGCGCAGAACTATTTACAGTGAACTGCGCACATGCAGTCACTAAAAACAAAATGGTGGCGGCCCAGGGGCAGTGAGGGAACCGGTTCGGGGGGGGTGGCAGGCGTGGGTCGCTGCCGGTTCTGCGACCCAGGCTTGAATCTCACTACCGATTCGGCCGAACCTACCTCTAATTTCGTCCCATCCCCAATATTGAATTTCTAGTTTTCAAACATAAAAGGAATGACGTTAGTTTGCATTGCACCAGAAAGGACATCTTCCTTCTGATTCAGATTTTGAGTCCTTACCGGAATTTCGGTAATTCAACCCGAGTTTGCTTTTTTCCTTCATGATTTATGTTACTTTAAAATCATACGTTTTATTGCCATTTCATGACTAGATTTCAAACTCCGTTAATCCAGCCCAAAGTCTTGCGTACAAATGATAAAACTGTTTAATCCTTTCTTTTGTAGAAGCAAAAGACTTTGATATATATCATAAACCATTTTTTTGCAATTTGTAAGCCTTTTGTCAGACCCCCATAAGAGAGGAAACTGCTTCAAAAACATAGAACCAAAGTCTATTTGTCAACCAGTGTTGAACGTATCTTATTTATGCCTTCCTTCCTCTTGATTTTTTTTTACCGCATGCTTATTAAAAATATGCTAATGTTGCATACACAAAACTCTTTTTTTTAAATTCCACATTAATTCTGAATAACTACCATCTAATATTTTTGACTTTGTAATAATAACTAGTGGAATACTTGATTAAACCTTCCGCATCATCCATAAACAGCTTTCAACAGGTAGAAGAATAACTCCTACCACTTTGCTTATTCATCCTTGTAGGAGGAATAAAAACTTAAGAGCTGTGCTGAATCAGACCAAAGACTTGTTTAATATTCCAAAAGCAGACTTACTCAGATACTAGAAATGAAATAGAGAAAGTAAATTAGTAATTACTCATAACTCCATGCATCTGTTTAATCCCCTTTTATTTCAAAGCTGGTAGCCCACTCCCATTTTGTGGTAGCAGATTTCGTGTACTATATGAAAGGAATAATGTGAAAGAAGAGTATTTTTCCCTGCTTTTCCCAATGGAAAAGCTCTACAGAATTTTGTTGATTTCCAAGATGCTTCAAGCACAAATGCAACACATATCTGCAGTTTGTTTTTTTTAAAGCAACTGTTTCTTCCCCTGGGATATACGTATAGTAATTATTACCTTTAAAAACTGCAATGGTTATAAAGATAAAGGCAAAGGTTTCCCCTGTCCCAGTCCAGTTTCCAACTTTAGAGGGTGGAGCTCATCTCCATTTCTTAGCTGAAGACATTTCCATGGTCGTGTGGCCAGCATGACTGTACACCAAGGCACACAATGCTGCTACCTTCCCACTAAAGTGGTACCTATTTATCTACTCGCCTTTGCATGCTTTCGAACTGCTAGGTGGACAAGTTGCAAACTAGTGCTACATTCGTACCACCAATAACTTTTGAAACCTCTCTGAAAATGAATTATTTATAATCTATGTAATCTAAGCAATGAATATCATGTATAGGTCAATCCCCTCCCCTTGGCACCCCAGTCCATAGTCCAATTATAATTCCCCCAACTGTCAGGTGGGAGATAACTTCAAAAAACACCATCAGGGTGGAATGCTGGACGGTTAACCTTGGCGGGAAACTCCCTTCCTCCGCATGCGCAATGAGATGGTCAGGACAGCGTCTAGAATATTCCCCCAGCACATAATGATTCCCCTCCCAAATACCATGCCCCCCCTCCCCGTTTCAATGGCAGCCGAAGCAGCAGCAAGGCGGAGGCTGACATCTCCCCCCACCTATTTTTTTTTCTCCAGAACAGCAATCCTGCCAGGTAGGTCATACTGGAAAGAGTTGACTACCCCAAAGTCATCCAGGGAACTTCTATGGCTGAAGGTGGCCTAGAACCTAGATCTATTCCATCCTTAGTCCATTATCTTAAGCACTACACACACATAATCTGTCCCCACCCGAATGATGAATGAATGTTGCTTTTTATTTTTAATTATGTGTTGTTCTCTTTTAACTGTCATTGTGTGTATTCCCTCCCTATATGTTGTAAGCCGCCCTGAGTCCCCCTAGGGAAAAGGGCGGCCTATAAATAAATTTAAACTAAACTAAACTAAACTAAACTACATTGCCTTTTCTACTTCGATAGGAGTTTGAAGAGGTGAGGTTAAGCTCAAATGAGTTAAATCCTTACTTTTATGTAGAACAATAAAGAAGATGGCTTTGATAGAAATATGGAAGAATAAGTTACCCAGGCAAACAGGAACTGAAACCTTCTTTAAGTCCTGGGGAGCAAGATAATATCCCTGATTCCCTGAGGTGTAAGGAAGGGAAGTGGAGCAGAGTGAGGCTTACGAGATTCTGTTATTAACCTGTTCGCACTAAAGTGCAGTTCTCATCTTCGTGCGGAAGTGATTCTCTGCTCTGATCTATATAGTCTTCCTCCCGTAATCAATGAGCTCCAATTTAAATCATCATTCCTCAGTAACACTATAGCAGTTTTTTTTAATGCCATCAAGAAGACAGCCATCATTCTAAACCACGATTAAAATGGTTTATTGAATAAATCAAGGTCTGTTTAGATAAACCCAAACAAGCCACATTGTAGTGAACGCAGCATTCATAATTAAAATTCACAAAGAATTTACTATAATTTACTTGAAATATTTGATTAAAGGCTTCTATTTGGTGCGTAGATTATAATGTTCATGAAATATAAATAGCAGCATGTATGAATTTCTGTACTGATCACCATACTCTGATATATCTATATCTATCTATCTATCTATCTATCTATCTATCTATCTATCTATCTATCTATCTATCTATCTTCTATCATCTATCATCTATATCTATCCATCCATCCATCCATCCATCATCTATCTATCTATCTATCTATCTATCTATCTATCTATCTATCTATCTATCTATCTGTTGCAATTGTGCTGATAAATAAATTTTATCATATTGTGACACCATACATACATACATACATACATACATACATACATACATACATACATACATACATACATATATAGAGAGAGATTTTTAAAAAAA
The DNA here is from genome assembly GCF_051295495.1 of Thamnophis sirtalis. Lineage (NCBI taxonomy): Eukaryota > Metazoa > Chordata > Lepidosauria > Squamata > Natricidae > Thamnophis > Thamnophis sirtalis. The sequence continues at coordinate 1,705,911 of NW_028261395.1, forward strand.
TACTGTGGGGAATTTAAACTGAAACTTCTGTATGTCAGTTTTCTAAACCTAATTTTAAAAAAACTGAGAATAAAACTAATTTTTGTTAACACAATAATATATGAGAAAAGGAAAAATATTTTACAAGAAATGTTTATTAAGCATTATTTACTATAAGTCAGTTCAGACATTTCAAATTCACTGAAAACATTTTATAGGGTTCTATAGTGTTGTTATTCATACATTACTAATTTTATTGTGCTTTATAAAGGTTTTCTTTACTTAAAAATTGGTTATTTCTAAACACCATGTCAAAATACCATTGCTAGTTATCTGTAGTTTATATCAGTAAGTAAAGATAATGGTTGCTTCCTAATCCCAATGGTTCTCTAGCACATCTAAGAAGCTTCTTTGATACAACTTGATAAGATGAACAGGTACACCTGTTCTGCTTGTGCTTTTCTCATAGATTCCTTCAGCCCCTGGGGTAGTCGTCAAGTATATATTCTCAACTCAATCAAATCTTGATCCAACCTAATATTTACAGATAGGGGCTACATTAGTAGGATATAGGAAACTGCACGATTCTTAAATGTAAAATGATCCCCCCCCCCAATACTACCAGAAGGAAGAGTAGTCGGGAAGAATGAGGATAAATCAAAAATCTTGTATAATATTCAGTATTCTTCATTATCACCTTACTTACAAGAACATGGTGGTTTAGGTGTGTCAAACTCACAACCTGCAGGCTGCTTGCGTCACGCACTGGCCATGCCCATCCCCATTTTAGCAAAGGGGGGGGGAAGTCATGATAAGTCATGCGACTGCGTGAAAACACAAATTTGACACCCCTGGTTTAGGTGATACATTATAAAATAGAGCCAGTCTGGCTAGAAATCAGGAGATGTGAGTTATCCTCTCTCAACTCAAGTCAACGCACAGGATTGTTGTAGGGAAAATAGGAAGGGGGGGAAAGTATTAGGTATGTTTGCGGCCTTAAGTTATTTGCATAATAAAGACAGCGTTGGTTAAATGCAGCACTGCAGGCTACTTCAGCTGACTGCAGTTCTGCAGTTCGGCTGTTCAAATCTCACCGGCTCATGGTTGACTCAGCCTTCCATCCTTCCGAGGTGGGTAAAATGAGGACCCGGATTGTTGTTGGGGGCGATATGCTGACTCTGTAAACCGCTTAGAGAGGGCTGAAAGCCCTATGAAGCGGTATATAAGTCTAACTGCTATTGCTATTGCTAAATAATACATTTAAAAAGCAGTTACAAGCAATGAATGAAAAAATGAGTTACAACAAGAAAGCCTCCCTTCCATCATCCCTTGGATTCTAGGAATCTATGAAATCCTTTGATTAAGAATGGACAGCCATTCTTAAATGCATTGTATTGTATTTGTATTTATTTGTCTTGTATGCCGCCCACTCCCGAAGGACTCCGGGCGGCTCACAATAGACAAGGGAAGGGGGAAAACTAGACAAAGACAACACTTTAAAAAACATAGTAGTTATGTGAGTCGTAAAAGATTGTGACGCAATAAATTTCATATACTGTTTTTGATGCTTTCCTTCTGTATTTGTATACCCCTCTAAGGGAGATGGGAATCTGATCAATAAAATAAAAACAAGGCTTCGTTTCCTCATTTTTATGTCGGTGGATATCCACTAAGAGCCGAGGTGGCGCAGTGGTTAGGGGTGCAGTACTGCAGGCCACTTCAGCTGACTGCAGTTCTGCAGTTCGGCTGTTCAAATCTCACCGGCTCAAGGTTGACTCAGCCTTCCATCCTTCCGAGGTGGGTGAAATGAGGACCCAGACTGTGGAGGCGATATATGCTGACTCTGTAAAGCGCTTAGAGAGGGCTGAAAGCCCTATGAAGCGGTATATAAGTCTAACTGCTATTGCTATGCTTGTGCACAGCCATTAAATCAAGTCTTTACCTTTCTTTCCATGGATCCTGACATGGCAAATAATCCTCACCAACAGGAACCATGACTAAAATAAGCACCTGCCCCATTGAATACTTGTTTTGCCAAGATAAGAGCAGAGGTGACATCACTCCTCACCCTCTTTGCTAATTTAAAGTAAGATCCTGGAGGAACGAAACTTTAGAATCCCATTGTTGTTCCCTTGTCAAGAAAGGACACAGCCCCCCTTCTCGATTACAAGAGAGAGTTCTGAGGGGGCAGGTGGTTGTGTGTGCTGGTTAATTGTGCCCCCAGGCGTTCAGATTCCTCCTGCCTAATGACAGCAGATCAATTACTTCTACGCGGCTATAATTTCAAAACAGGCTAAATAAAGTTATTTTCTGGGTTATTCTGCCAAACATATTAACCAGGCTATTGGGGGGGGGGGGGGAAGGCTGTTATCTTAGATCTTTTTCTCGACTGGGTTTTGAAGGTGCTGTTCTACAGCTTCTGCGTTCAATGTGTTGCAGTCAAGAGTATATCTGTGTACATGTGTGTGCATCAAGTTTGTTAGGGCCGGATTTAGATGAAAAGAGGCCCTAGGCTATTCCACTTATGAGGCCCTTTCACCTCCCATTTTTTAAGTTTGTAAATGACACGAGAAACAATAAAATACATCATTACTGTGATATATATCAATATATATCAATATATATATAGCTGGCCTCCCGACGGAGGGCGGCTCTGCTCTGCGGCAAAGGCAGCGAGGCCAGCCGCCTCCCCTGCTGCGCTCAGCTGCCCGGCTCGGCCCCCTCGCCCTCACCTGCCTGGCCGCTGGTGGGCTCCGCGTCAACGGGGCGGCTACTGGGAGCGGCCGCGCCTCTCGCCCGACCGCCGGTGCCGGGAACGTGGGTGGGCTCCCCAACTGCCGCGGCGCTGGAACGATCTTAACCAATATATTTTTATGTTTCTTTATTAGTCATAAGCGTAGAATTTCTCCTTATTTTCGGTTCAGTGTTTTAGCGTTCACTGTTTTTTAGAATAGTGTAATTTTAATTTTGCTAACAATTTGAATGTAGGCCCCTCTTGATCTCGAGGCCCTAGGCTGAAGCCTAGTTAGCCTATAGGGAAATCTGGCCCTGTTTGCAGGTTTAAAGCTATTCACCACTATTGCAATTGTTAGGTTGGTTGGGAAAATTTGAATATAACATTTTCTGAGGATAAAATTACACATCTTGACATTAATACTACTGTGTTTCCCCAAAAATAAGACAGGGTCTTATTTTCTTTTGACCCCCAAAATAAGTGCTTGGCCTTATTTTCAGGGAGGTCTTATTATTTTTAAGGTGCAGGAGGCCCTTTAACCTTGGTCCATGGATCAACTGATTCAGAGAGGGCCACAAGTTGTGTCTCTGTTTCTGGCACATTCTTGCCAGCCCTAGCTGCCACTAAGAGAATAGCAATAGCAATAGCAGTTAGACTTATATACCGCTTCATAGGGCTTTCAGCCCTCTCTAAGCGGTTTACAGAGTCAGCATATCCGCCCCCACAGTCTGGGTCCTCATTTCACCCACCTCGGAAGGATGGAAGGCTGAGTCGACCTTGAGCCGGTGAGATTTGAACAGCCGAACTACAGAACTGCAGTCAGCTGAAGTGGCCTGCAATGCTGCATTTAACCACTGCGCCACCTCGGCTCTATATAATTGTGTACAAGAATAACTACAAATTTAAATGCTCTCCTGACTTCCTTTGCGGCTGACAATGTGTCATATGTGCGAGCCTAGTCAACGCAAGGAAGATTAACAGCTCCTAATTTCTTCTGGAAAAAGCTCTCTCTTCAAAAGGATTTGCCATGAATTTAGGCTCCCTAGAGTACCAAACAATGAGACTAATATATGTAAATGAAAAGATGAGTGGAAATGTTTGAAATAGCTGAAGCCAGGACAAGAGCATCTTATCACGAAGACCTTGAAAAGCCACCATAAATACCCAAAACCAGCTCAGGTCTCTGCAGAAGCCAAGTTTAAATGTCAGGGCTGAGGAAGACATGTGAATGAAACCTGAGCTAAATGGATTCCCAAACTGTTATGAGAAGCTGGAATTTATCAGACAAGGACACTGTAACCCAGTCCATCCGCCTTTCTTCTGGAAATTATCTTCTTTTCTCTTCCCTCCCACCATTTTTTGCTGCAATCTGAGATGGGAAATCAGGACATTGAAAGATCTCACCTCCAAAAACTACTTAAGCTCAGAAATGAAACATTGGAAAGAATCTTCCCAACACAAAAGAATCAATTCTGATCTTTGCCTACTGCCAGCTCTCATAAAAATTAAAAGCAATGAAGCAAATCTTTGATACCATAAAAATGTGACCATTGCATATTGATCCTTAAGAGCCGAGATGGCGCAGTGGTTAGGGTGCAGTACTGCAGGCCACTTCAGCTGACTGCTATCTGCAGTTCGGCGGTTCAAATCTCACCGGCTCAAGGTTGACTCAGCCTTCCAGCCTTCCGAGGTGGGTGAAATGAGGACCCGGATTGTTGTTGGGGGCAATATGCTGACTCTGTAAACCGCTTAGAGAGGGCTGAAAGCCCTATGAAGCGGTATATAAGTCTAACTGCTACTGCTATTGCTATCCTCGCAGAATTTAAATCCTTCAGTGCTAAAGCTTTGCCTTCATTTCAACTATGCGCTGCAGTTCCTCATCTTCGGTAACAGTTATACAGGTATGCCAAAAACATTTCTCTTTTTAAAAATATCCCCGCTTTTGACTGGAAAACTAAGAAAACGTTGCCCTCCTAAATAAAATAATGTGGATTGAAATGTGATAAAGTATCAGTGGTACAGAATATAAATGACACCATACATTACATTTTTGCACAGCCCTGCATCTTTCGTAGCCTATCTCTTCTCGATCCCACTAGCTTTCACGCTACATTTTGTGCAGATTGTTTTGCCATATTCCAGTTAATTTAACAATAAAAAAAAAACTCTTATAATTTAGGAAGGAACAAGGTATTTTGAATGTAAGCAGAGAAAAAGCACTCATTAATGTACATTAAAAGGATACACAGGTATGAACATGAAGTGCTGGTAATTCAATAATAAACAATGGTTATCATTTAATTATTTAATTACTGTAAAAGTTAATGCTTTTACCTTATCAGAATGAAGAGAAAAAAACCCAACCTTTAAAACATACCTTTAAAACATAAACCACATAATCATCCAATTTACCCTTGAATCTTTTTAGTAATATATGTTCTTTGTACACTTTCCAAAAGTTTACATCAAAGTCAATACCATTCTGGAAACATTTTTTTAAGGATAATTAGGAAAAAGCATTAACATGCTTCTTCATAGAATCATCTTTCCCATCTAAACGTGCCTCTCCATACATGCTGGGTTTTCAACTTCCAAATTTCAGGCTATGAGTTAACCTTTGCGAGATTTGCAGTTCTAACATGCCTGGAAATCATCAGGTTTTTTTAAAAAAAAATGTTTCTTTTTTTTTTTTTGCCTGCTCCCGGTGTTAAAAATCTCAGACCCAAAAACGTTTTCCCTGCCATGGGCATAATCGTTTATGCAATATCCGTATGGCGATTATGACATAAGTGCATAGATTGTAGAGGTACCGTAGCTTTGAACTATTAGTCAATAACCCTAATTTTCACCCATTTTTGGAAAAAAAATCACAAGACACTTAAATAAGCCGATATAATTGATTGGTGTGTAAAATTATAATTCTGATGATTATAAAAGAACAGTAAAGCCACATTAATTTCTGTTTCGCCAGTTTGCAACTACTTGAAAAAAGTCCTATTTTATTAATTCTATTGCCATAGATTTATTTATTTATTAGATAGATAGATAGATAGATAGATAGATAGATAGATAGATAGATAGATAGATAGATAGTTAGTTAGTTAGTTAGTTAGTTAGTTAGTTAGATAGTAGATTTATAGGCTGCCCAATCCCGGAGGACTCTGCGTGGCTTACAAAGCAAAAAGAAGAGTAATTAATAAAAAAGAAAAGAAAACAATTTAAAACATCACATAAGCACTCAATCTGATGGGGGCTGGACCTCAACAATGAGGTCAACAGCCCCAGGCCTGCCGGAATAGCCAGGTTTTAACAGCTTTTCTGAAGGCTATGAGAGTGGGTGAGGTCCGGATCTCTGGGGGTAGTTCATTCCAAAGGGTCGGGGCAGCCACAGAGAAGGCCCTCCTCCGGGGAGCCGCCAGCCGACATTGTCTGGCTGACGGCATCTGAAGGAGGTCCACCCTGTGGGATCTCACCGGCCGTCGGAAGGTATATGGCAGTAGGCGGTCTCGCAGGTATGCTGGCCCTAAGCCATGTAGGGTTTTAAAGGTAATGACCAACACCTTGAATTGCGTCCGGAGACCAATAGGAAGCCAGTGCAGCTCGCGGAGGATAGGTGTAACATGGGTGTATCTTGGTACACCTAATATCACTCGCGCGGCTGATCTCCCAAAAGCATAAAAATAATATAAATCTCGCTGCCGTTTGTGTGCCTGTAAGCATTTCTTTTTTCTATGGGGGTGCTTGTGTTCAAGAACAATTTCATTCTTCTCTCCTTCAACCCTCCCTTTGCCAGCCTTGGTTATAAACCTGATTTAGCAGTATTCAGATTCATTCTGTAACTCCATTTTACAAATTTTACAGCATTGGGGGAAGACAGTTTAAATATCCTGTTAGCTTTTGGGAAGATCTCATGCACGCGTGTATTTTTTTTAAAAAAACTCTTAAATCCAGTTAGGCAAATAATTCATCTCCAAACTGGTGGTGTCAGAACTAGTCTGGACAAATGGTAACTTTCCATTTACATGGGGCTGCCCCTAAAAAGTGTTTGGAGACTACAATTAGTCCAGAATGTAGCCGCGCGAGCGATACTGGGTGTACCAAGGTACACCCACATTACACCTATCCTCCGCGAGCTGCACTGGCTCCCTATTGGTCTCCGAGCACGATTCAAGGTGTTGGTTATTACCTTTAAAGCCCTACATGGCTTAGGACCTGGATATCTGTGAGACCGTCTTCTGCCGCATACCTCCCAATGGCCGATAAGATCACACAGGATGGGCCTTCTCCAGGTGCCGTCAGCCAGACAATGTCGGCTGGCGGCTCCCCAGGGGAGGGCCTTCTCTGTAGCCGCTCCGACCCTATGGAATGAACTACCCCTACAGATCCGGACCCTCCCCACTCTCTCGGCCTTCCGAAAGGCTATCAAAACCTGGCTATTCCGGCAGGCCTGGGGCTGTTGACCTCTTGACCGAGGTCCAGCCCCGATTAGACTGGGTGCATGATGTGCTTTCTTTTAATCTGTTTTTCTCCGTTTGTTTTTAACTTTTCACTTTTAAATTTTTCTTTGGGATTGGGCGGCCTATAAATTTATTAAATCAAATCAAATCAAATTTCTGAAGTATACCAGGATGGGGTTACAAATCTTATACAACGTGCAGAGTCCTCCACAGGATGCGATGCTTTTCAAAATGATACAAACCTTCATCCCTTTTCTACGTGTTTTCATCATCTTTCTTCTCTGGGCCAATTCCCTGCAGATGAATCTGCTTTTAGGTGCTCCTAAATATCGTTGTGGAAACTCTACCGGAACCTCGCTCCTGATTTGTCAGAAGTCCCAATTTGAGAACCATAATCGATCAAGTTGGAGACTAAGATTGTTTCAATTCCAAGCATGGCAGCAATGAAGTTTAAACCTTGCATCCTTAGCAGAGAAGTTTTTTTTTCCCCCCTGTGAATAGTTTGTACGGCCCAAGAGACAGACAGACAAAGAGCATCTTTGAGTTAGTATTGAATCCTGGTGATTGTCCTGTAGTTTTCACCGTAAGGTTTCAAAAGGCTTTTTCCCCCTTGCCTCCTTCCTGGGGGCTTGAGAGAGTCTCTCCCCAAGGTCACCAGCTGATCTAAAATATACTTTTTTTCTTTTCCATTTTCACAACATATAATCACATGTATACTATTACATAGCCAATATCCTCTTGTATTAAGTAGTAATTACATCAGTTCCTCTTGCCCTCAACGCCCAGAAAGATAAAAACCCATTATTGGCTCTTCTGCTCTCCATACACCTCTTTCTTCTACCTCTCTCCTACCTCCTTTCTTCCCTCCATCATCCTTTCCTACACTACTTCCCCTTCCTTTCTCATTCTCCTCTCTACATTCCACTCCTCCTTATCCTCCTCATCTTCCCCCCTTACCCTCTCTCCTATCCCTCTCTTCCCATCTTTCTTCTCTCCTCTGCTTCCCACTCTTCTACCTCCTTTCTTCCCTCCATCATCCTTTTCTACTCTACTTCCCCTTCCTTTCTCCTTCTCCTTCTCTCTCTACATTCCACTCCTCCTTATCCTCCTCATCTTCCCCCCTTACCCTCTCTCCTATCCCTCCCTTCCTATCTTTCTTCTCCCCTCTGTTTCCCACTCTTCCTCTCTCCTATCCCTCTCTTCCCATCTTTCTTCTCTCCTCTGTTTCCCACTCTTCCTCTCATTCACTTGGTGTATTTCAGCTTCTGAGCAAACTCCATTCTATGTTGATGGTATTTATGCTTCCATATCAATATACTTAACATATCTTAGTTTTAAAGAAAAAAATAAGAGAAGACAGTATACATGTGCAATCATATTACATTAAAATCTAACACCCCTCGTCAAGCCTAATATACATCCCTCCCTCCCCCCCCAACCCCCCTCCCCAGCCTTCCCTCCCCCCCGACTTCCCAGAACCCCTACACGGTATAAATCTTTAACAAAAACCGTCTAAAATACATTTGAAAAAAGAATAGAAAATTGATAACATCTTTAAATTGAGCTTAGCTCCTCCTTGCTGTCTCCTCACCAGCTGATCTAGAACTCATGGTCGAGACTAAAAGGACTAGAACCTATTACTAGGGACACAGAAAAACAATCCCTCAACACTGTCAAACTATTCGCTAAGTATTCACTGCTATTGCTATTAGTCTTCTCATTGTTCCTATCACCCATCTCCTCCCACTTATGACTGTAACATGTTGCTTGTATCCTTATGATTTATATTGATATTGTTTCCTGATTGCTTATTTGTACTCTATGACTATCATTAAGTGTTGTACCTTATGATTCCTGACAAATGTATCTCTTCTTTTTATGTCCACTGAGAGCATCTGCACCAAAGACAAATTCCTTGTGTGTCCAATCACACTTGGCCAATACAGAATTTTATTCTGTTCTGTTCTGTTCTATCTTGAGAATATGCTGAAGCTGATGGAATAGTTTCGTAATACATTTTGATGACTTTAGATAATACTGATAACTGAAGTGGCTCCCTGACTTACTTTTAAATAGCACATAAAAATAAGGGACATGTAAGAAATAAATCCAAGCTGGCAGGAATAGCCAACACTCCAGAAGACATAAGGCTTAAGATACAGAAGGATCTTGACAAACTTGAACATTGGGCACTATCTAATAAAACGAAATTCAATGGTGAAAAGACTAAGGTTCTACATTTAGGCAAGAAAAACGAAATACAGTATAGGTGGTACCTTGCTCAATAGCAGTAACTGGGAGAGGGATCTTGGAGTCCTAGTGGACAACCATTTAAATAGGAGCCAGCCGTGTGCAGCAGCTGCCAAAAAAGCCAACACAGTTCTAGGTTGCATAAACAGAGGGATTGAATCAAGATCACGTGAAGTGTTAATACCACTTTATAATGCCTTGGTAAGGCCACACTTGGAATACTGTGTTCAGTTTTGGTCGCCACAATGTGGAAAAGATGTGAAGACTCTGGAACGAGTGCAGAGAAGAGCAACAAAGAGGATTAGGGGCCTGGAGGCTAAAACATATGAAGAACGGTTGCAGGAACTGGGTATGTCTAGTTTAATGAAAAGAAGGACTAGGGGAGACATGATAGCAGTCTTCCAATATCTCAGAGGCTGCCCCAAAGAAGAGGGAGCCAAGCTATTCTCCAAGGCACCTGAGGGTAGAACAAGAAGCAATGGGTGGAAACTAATCAAGGAGAGAAGCAACTTAGAACTGAGGAGGAATTCTCTGACAGTTAGAACAATTAATCAGTGGAACAGCTTGCCTCCAGAAGTTGTGAATGCCCCAACACTGGAAGTCTTTAAGACAAGAAGGCAGGGGGTTGGACTAGAAGACCTCCAAGGTCCCTTCCAACTCTGCTATTGTATTGTATTAAATCTGAAATACCCCCACTCAGTAGCATATTAACCCAAAGACCTAAATTATGTACTATAAATGTCCCTATTAAGTAGTGTTGGAAGAAATGTCCTTCTGAGTTCGGCTCCAAGTGGGGGAAAAGACACTGGAGACATGGAGGCTGCTTGGAAAGATGATTTAATGATGGACAGGAGCACATGGCTTGAGCCCTGAACAGAAAAGGTGATCACATGCTTCAATGTTGGTGGAGAAGAAGAGAAGGGCTGAAGGAGGGGCTTGCTAGGCTTTTTATACCCTGTTCAGTCCCACCTCTCTGTTTCCTGTTCCTGTGTAAGAAATGCATTCTGACTAGTTGTCAGACTCCCATGGGGCCATGCAGGGGGCTACTCTCTAGGCTGTGTTTTGAATCCAGGTATAGATGAGTTCTCAGATGCCATGTGGAGAGTTGAGTAATATCCCTTCTCCCTGCAGCTGCAGTGGAGAAGTCTTTATTATGTAAAGTGGGCTAGCCTGGCTTTCTCAATGGCCTATTGACAAAGTGTGGATGGGCAGGAAGCTACAGGCAACTATTCTGCCTTTTAAAACACGTTTCTTTCTTTTCACATCCAGAGAAATATTCTGCCTTTTCAATATTTCCTAGGATATTTCATTTTTTTCTGGGAGAGGGCTGGGTGGTAACTTCCCACAGTAGAAAGCCAGCTGAGTGTCTTGGGGCAGTCACTTTCAGTCCTAGGAAGGAGGCAGTGGCAAAACCACTTGGGAAAAACCTTGCCAAGAAAACTTCAGGGAATTGTCCAGGCCAGGCCTGGCAATAGCAATAGCAGTTAAGACTTATATACCGCTTCATAGGGCTTTGAGCCCTCTCTAAGCGGTTTACAGAGTCAGCATATCGCCCCCAACAACAATCCGGGTCCTCATTTTACCCACCTCGGAAGGATGGAAGGCTGAGTCAACCTTTGAGCTGGTGAGATTTGAATAGCCGAACTGCAGAACTGCAGTCAGCTGAAGTAGCCTGCAATGCTGCATTTAACCACTGCCACACCTCGGCGGCCCGCGGGCCAGACGCATGATGTGTAGGCCACACCCATCCTGGCTCCGCAAAGGAGAAATGTCCTGATACCTCACGTGACACCATTGAGTTTGGCAATCTCCAAGAATTGGAGAGGGGTAAAAAATCCATGTGAAAGTTCTATGCCCCCAAAATTATAATAAAAGGGTATTTTGAAAGATACGGGGAATTACAATCAATTTCAGTGATTCTACTTGTGAATTTGTCATAAGTAGTTTAAGAACTAGAACAACTAGCACTCTTGCAATTAATTTCCACTCATTTGCACTAAATTGAAACTCTTAGCATATCCACACAGGAGAGAGACATGTTTTTGCCCCAAATAATTCAGTTAATGAATAGAGGCAATAGGCTAATATTTTCTTTCAGCATCCATATTCTTCAGCCCTCCAGCCACAAGAGAGCTGATTGTAAGCCATTATTATTATTATCAATGTCATATTCTTCCACTTCCTTACCCTTCACTTGATTCAAGTAACCCATTAAGGCAGGATTTGCATTGCATATTAAGTCAAAATGTTTGCTTCCTTGTAACTTAACGTGTTGCCTGATTTTAACCTCCAGAGTTTATAAATCATGGTTTATAGTTTAATACGAACTCAGCCACTATGATTTATTCCTGTAAACGATTGTTAAATGCTGTATAATACATGATGGCTTAAGATATGCTATAATCGGTGGTTCCACCACAAAACCGCGGACGACAAAATCGCGGTCGACGAAAGCGCGTATGTGACGTCATCACAGCGCGACGGAAAAGATCGAAAAATGTAAAAATAAAGCGAAAACCTTACCGTAACCCCCCCAAACCTAACCCTAAACCTAACCCTAAACCTAACCCTTAACCTAACCCTAAACCTAACCCTAAACCTAACCCTAAACCTAACCCTAAACCTAACCCTTAACCTAACCCTAAACCTAACCCTAAACCTAACCCTTAACCTAACCCTAAACCTAACCCTAAACGTAACCCTTAACCTAACGAAAAATCTAACGCTAACCCTTAACCTAACGCTAAACGTAACCCTAACGCTCTAAACCTAACCCTAACCCTCAACCTAACCCTAACCCTAACCCTAACCCTTAACCTAATGTGAATCGGCTTGCTGTAATTTAATTTTTATTTCAATTTTTCTATCTTTTTCGTCGATTTCGTCGACCGCGCTTTTGTGGAACGCGGTTTTGACGGGTCACATAATCGGTAAAGGAAACAGTATTTTCTTATTTATTTCATGCATGTGAACAGAGATATTTTGCCTTCATGCATGCATTTATTTTTCCTTCCCCACAACAAACTTCCTCTTAGAACCTGCCAAAAACAGAATTTAAGGGAGCTAAACAATCTCGGCTGTGTTTGCGTGCTTAATTTTTAAGTCTTTCGTCATTGTTCTGGGGAATACAGGAAGTATTTTGCTGCCCAACAAAATTGCTAATGAAACTTTAACAAAGCCGAGTGACTTTTCCAAAGCCGGCCAAGCTATTTAATCATTGATCCTGGTGGTCCCTCTAGAGGTAGGGAAAGGTTTCAGCTTTTCAATATGAATGTATGTATGTATGTATGTTGCCTTTTGCTACATTTGAGTTGCATTTGTGCTGCTAAATAAATAAAGGGAGACTAGTATAGATCTATTTCAAGCTATTTAGCTCTCATCAGCTAGCCGTACCCTGGGTTCAAATCCCAGTAAGGGTACGGCTAGCTGATGAGAGCTAAATAGCTTGAAATAGATCTATACTAGTCTCCCTTTATTTATTTAGCAGCACAAATGCAACACACACACACACACACACACACACACACACACACATGTAGGCGAGGTGGCGCAGTGGTTAAATGCAGCACTGCAGGCTACTTCAGCTGACTGCAGTTCAGCGGTTCTAATCTCACCGGCTCAGGGTTGACTCAGCCTTCCATCCTTAGAATTTCCATTAGCCATTTTGCTACGAAATTTAATAGTACAATTTCAGGATGTTTTTTCTAGCCTTATTGAAAGAATGAGAAATAAGCTGCAAGCATTGAAATGAAATACCCCACTTCTGCAAATTCTCTGCACCCACAGAAGGGCATGCATTTTTAAGCTTTTTTTTAATGTGCCAGAGTAAATGGTTGTCCAGAAACAAATTAATGTGACAAGCTGAATGTCTACAAAAATCTAAAAAACAGGTTTGGGGATAATGCCGCCGTGCTAAGTGTGCATTTGTAGTATTCATCACTACATATCTGTTCATTTTTCTTAATTGCTTTTAAGTCGTAATTCATGACAGAAACATGTCAAGGATCAGGGAAATCAGGAGATTCGGGCAGTTCAAATCAGCATAAAGATTTATTTACAAGCTTAAGCTGTCTACAAAACCTGAGCTACTAACAGTCAAGAGAAATGGACGGGAATAAGAGGTGGGTGGACTTTTGCGGTTCCACCACAAAACCGCGGTAGAATAAAGCGCGCTCGACGAAAGCGCGTACGTGACGTCATCACAGCGCGACGAAAACATCGCGCTGTGAGCGGTAAATTTAAAATTAAAGCGAAAACCTTACCCTAACCCCCCCCAAACCCAAACCTAAACCTAACCCTTAACCTAACCCTAAACCTAACCCTAAACCTAACCCTTAACGTAACGCTAAACCTAACCCTAACCCTTAACCTAACCCTAAACCTAACCCTAACGCTTAACGTAACCCTAAACCTAACGCTAACCCTTAACCTAACCCTAACCCTTACCTTTATGTGAATCGGCTTGCTTTAATTTTATTTTAATTTTAATTTCATTTATTTTTAATTTTTTTCGTCGCGCTGCTGATGACGTCACGTACGCGCTTTAATCGGGCGCGCTTTAGTCTACCGCGGTTTTGACGGGTCACGGACTTTTGCAGGCGCACGGGAATTTGTGACTTATGACTCATTTGACACACACACATGTTATAATAATTTTCACATCGGGTTTTGGGAGGACAAAATTGTCTTATTTCTTTTGAAACGTCACCATTGGAAAGAGTCTCATGTTTAGAATCAGAAGTCTCCATCTGAAAATTTTAAGGTGGCAGCGGGAAGAATATAAAGCTGCGGGAGAGAGGTTCCTAGTACTTAAGAATAATTTGATTCTACGGCAAGTTTGTCTTTGTTTTTCAGATGGGCGCCAGCTGCTAAAAATGTTGTGATGCTCTTCCAATGCCCCTGGGTACTTTTCTTAAAGTTCATGGGCCTCTGCCAGTGTTCAAGTGTGGTTAACAGTGCTCATATTCTTATGGCAACAATGAGAAGATTACCTCAGATGATGCTTTTGATAGCTCTGTAGCTAGCAGCAATTTTCACCAAGATCTCCAACTTCTTCACCATGGAGCAGCTCCGCTGGGTTCTTGTGGAAGATCTGGAGTCAGGAGATCCATGAAGTCATGGGGGGGAAAAAGAGATATTACAGATAGATTCCAATCTACACATTGGGGGTTTAGTGAAGAGAAGTCTACTTCTGCAAAACAAGTTGAATAGAAAAGGCGATTGCTACTGCCTTGTTAGGCTTAATCTCCACCCTTCTCTTCCGATGTAGGTCAAAAACTGTTCAACTAGACAGAGACACAGCAGAATCTTCTTACCCAGATCATTTAAATAAACTTGCAGAACCAGACTGAGTTGTACTGAAAGGGGGAGCTCAGAAGGACCTTGATAGCATGTATACTCAAAGAACTGTTAAGAAGAGTTCATTTCATCCAAAATCTGCCTTGCACCAATCTCTAGCTCAGTTTTGAACCATTCCACATTGCACAGCAATTCATCATCGGCTAGGTTCATATGACACATGGAGCAACACATTAGCCAATTATCTTAAGAGTAATATGTGATGCGCTCCAAACAAACATGGTTAGATTATGGCTCCGCGTGTCATAAAAAATTGAGAAAACTGGATCAGTAAGTTGCGTCTTGCTCCTGTTGTGTTTAAATGGGACAAATAGACACACCCATCATTTTGGATGTGATGACTTGTACATATATCCAGAGGAATATCACAACCTCAAGATACGATAGGCTGGGAAAGAAATCATTTCTGCAATAACGATTTACTGAAAACTAAATTGTCTGAGGTTGCCAGTCATTAATAAATAGGAGTTTGTGCATTCAAAATAGCAATATAGATGTTAACAAAAACATGTTTGGCAATATTAATATTAAGGTACAATCAAATGTTCAGTTTTTGCTTTTGCAAGCTCTAAGAATCTGTTGAAATGGTCCTTTCAGGATCAAAACTTTGAATTTATAGTCTCTGATACGGCAAACTGTTCTCTCCCCACTTCTCCGCTCGTTAAACAGACGGCAGGCAAACAACTTAAAAGGAACTCTCTTTATCAGTTCTCGGCTCAGACTGGCTGCGAGCCTAAAAATAACATAAATAAAGTCTCTGACGAGATAACAGAATACTAAACAAAAACTCTTACAACGCAATGCACTTCTCCAAGTGTAGCCTTGAATCAGGGTTACAGAAAACAAAGCACTTCTCCAAGTGTATCTTACATAAACCACGACTGATGATCAATGTTGAACGAACCAAGGAACGTTGACTCCTGCAACTAGGGCGTGGCACCATCCATGCTTTTATCCCCAGAATATGCCCCTAATGAGCTGCATAATTAATCTTGCATCCGGAAAAGACTCACAGAAGACTGCTGCTGAGTCACAACAGCAAACCTATACAAGAAAAGATGAAATTCTCAAGAACAAAGCATCATACCACTAATATTTTTGGTACTCAAGGAGAATCCCAACAGATATAGTACAACCTAACCAATAAAGAAATTTCTTTGGCACGGGGAACATTGTTATGACATAAGACCAAAAAACTGTTACTATCCTGTATTCATATATTTGGATCATAATTAAAGCTACTATATTTCTGGACTGCACAGTAATTGCCATTCTTTTCCCTAGGTGAAAATCAAACCGAAGATGTGAAAAATAACATATTTTGGATGTGTCTTGTATTTTTCTGTCGTTTTATATAAATTCATCAGCAATAATTGCAATACATAAATTTCACAAAAATCAGGAAATGTTTAGAAACACTGAAATATATTTTAAATGCCTATTTCTACTTTTCAGGTCTATATTGGGTCTATAAGAGCCGAGGTGGCGCAGTGGTTAGGGTGCAGTACTGCAGGCCACTTCAGCTGACTGTTATCTGCAGCTCAGCGGTTCTAATCTCACCGGCTCAGGGTTGACTCAGCCTTCCATCCTTCCGAGGTGGGTGAAATGAGGACCCAGACTGTGGGGGCGATATGCTGACTCTGTAAACTGCTTAGAGAGGGCTGAAAGCCATATGAAGCGGTATATAAGTCTAACTGCTATTGCTATGATAGGCGTTCCTTCCCATTCCTTAGACCAGGGGTGTCCAAACTTGGGAACTTTAAGACTTGTGGACTTCATTCATTGGAATTCCATGCTGGCTGGGGAATTCTGGGAGTTGAAGTCCACAAGTCTTAAAGTTCCCAACTTTGAACACCCCTGCCTTAGACCATTTGCTAAGGACAGCTTAGCAAACCTCCCCTGTTTCTGTAATTCAGAGTTTCTCAACCTTGGCAACCATAAGACATGTGGGTTTCAGCTCCAAAAATTCCCCAGCCAGCATGTAAGCAACTGCTGTAAGCAGACATCACTTTAAAAGAAAATATGTTCCACCCATTCACACCCATAGATGTTTTTATATCCTCTGCGAATACACAAACTTTTGAGATGGCATGCTGACAAGATCTCTCTTTTTCTGTAATGTGAGAATATGCGGAGATTCTTAAAAACTGTAGCACAGATAGTATTGCAGCTACTCAAATCTCTCATCCCCGGTCCAATTTAGCTTTAAGAACTTTATTAGCCGTCCCTCTTCTTAAAGTGCATCGTATTAATTTGGAGGGTGGTAAAATAAGCCGGGTTTGACCACATTTTTAAAGATAGCTTAAGTAAGTGGGCTCAGCTGCCTTTAGTTTCAAACTTCTAGCGTTAAAAGAAAATTATTCTGAAGCAGTTTGGCCCTGTTGAAAGACGAAGGCAGAATCAATGCAAGTTACGTGGCTCAGTTGATTTGCAAAATGAAGACTGACCTGCAAGAAACTCCAGAGAAATTGGATCATACTCTTGTCAAAATAATTGCTGGCAGGAAGATTAATTTCAGGGCCAAAAGCAGGATGAATCATTTTGATAAGTGCTGGAGTATATTCCTTTCCTAGGCACCACCATTCCAGTGAAAAATCAGCCCCTCCCAACCACAGCTGTTGGCTGTTTTAAACAAATACAAAACCTTCAATGACGTGCTTAAAATAACACGACTTTATTTCTTAATTTTGTTTTTTGCAACCCGAAAGATACGAGCTACCACATATGAACTACATCACTCTACATAAGCACTTATTCTGGTAGTAAAGAGATAGGATTTAATATATCTGAATGCTGCCATTTGTTGGTTAGGTAGATTTTTGAAGCCCAGATAATAGCAATATAGCAATAGCAGTAGACTTATATACCGCTTCATAGGCCTTTCAGGCCTCTCTAAGCGGTTTACAGAGAGTCAGCATATTGCCCCCAACAATCTGGGTCCTCATTTTACCCACCTCGGAAGGATGGAAGAGGCTGAGTCAACCCTGAGCCGGTGAGATTTGAACCGCTGACCTGCTGATCTAGCAGTAGCCTGCAGTGCTGCATTTAACCACTGCGCCACCTTGGCTCTAGAACTTTCTAAAGTGGCCCTAGAACTTTCCAATGATGTGATACGTTGCTGAAGATTCTTGGACCTATCTTTCATAGCACGGAAAAACATCAGGAAAGGCTGATCCTGCATACACAGATCTTATTCATTGGAATTTATATATACTGTATATGAAAATACGTATATCCAAAACTTCCAACTTTACAAAACTGAATGAACGGATCAGAATACCACACAGGTGTATTTGAACAGGCCAGGATGGGAAGAATCACGACCTACTAACCTATGCTAAAAAATCTCCTCGACCATCCCTATGAGCAAAGCATGAAAGATCCATCTGTTTGCATCATCTGGGGGAAAAAAACGTGCAAACCAATTATTTCCACCCCAATTCCCGTTTTATTCATAGTTTGCTTATGGCCTGAATTGCCAAAGACAGTCACATTTAATTGAGAAACCCCACTTTAGTAAAGAAGGCTTATCCAAGTAGCATGGACAGTTATCTTTTAGAGTAAAAGCCCATTAAGGCAGATTTTGCAATCTTCAGAAAACTCTTGCTATATATACAGGCCCGGCGTTATGTTATAGCAGAGACAGATAGATGCTTATCTCCAGGAGAAAGTCCCATTCCATTCCACCGGATTCACTCTCAATAGATACGCATCAAATTGAATCCCAATTATCCTTATTGCACGGCGCGGTCTTTAAAAAAAAACTGTTTTTATTGGGCAATGCACCCTGCTTTCCGACTGTAATTAAATACCGCAAAATAAATACGTCTTGCATAGGTTATGTCTGGTCTAGAGGGAAGCTCTTGTCGAAGATTAAAGGCTCCACAATGAAGCCCATCTTGGGGTGTGTGTGTGTGTGAGAGAGAGAGAGAGAGAGAGGTGTGTGTGTGTGTGTGAGAGAGGGAGGGAGGGAGGGAGGGAGGGAGGGAGAGAGAGAGAGAGAGAGAGAGAGAGAGAGAGAGAGACAGAGAGAGAGAGAGAGAGATAGATAGATAGATAGATAGATAGATAGATAGATAGATAGATAGATAGATAGATAGATAGATAGATAGATAGATCCGGTTACTTTAACTATCCCCGCGTCTCTCGGACTCCCGATCCCTGCCTCTTACACGGGCAAGGCTCAAAAGAGAAGTACTTTGGAAACTTTCCCAAAACTTTTAAGGCGAGGGAGAAGTGAATGGGTGGAACATATTTTCTTTCAAAGTGATGTCTGTGGAAGCATTGCTTATAGCAGTTGCTTACAATGCTGGCTGGGGAAATTTTTGGAGTTGAAACCCACATCTCTTATGGTTGCCAAGGTTGAGAAATTCTCTGACTTACAGAAACAGGGGGAGGTTTGCTAAGCTGCCCTTAGCAAATGGTTCAGTGTTTCTCAACCTTGGCCACTTGAAGACGTCCGGACTTCAACTCCCAGAATTCCCCAGCCAGCGAATGCTGGCTGGGGAATTCTGGGAGTTGAAGTCTGGACGTCTTCAAGTGGCCAAGGTTGAGAAACACTGCTCTTAAGGCAAAGGGTGTTCGAAGTTGGGAACTTTTAAGACTTGTGGACTTCAACTCCCAGAATTCCCCAGCCAGCATTGTAAGCAACTGCTGTAAGCAATGCTTCCACAGGCATTCGCTGGCTGGGGAATTCTGGGAGTTGAAGTCCGGACATCTTCAAGTTGCCAAGGTTGAGAAACACTGCTCTTAAGGCAAAGGGTGTTCAAAGTTGGGAACTTTTAAGACTTGTGGACTTCAACTCCCAGAATTCCCCAGCCAGCATTGTAAGCAACTGCTGTAAGCAATGCTTCCAGCATTCGCTGGCTGGGGAATTCTGGGAGTTGAAGTCCGGACGTCTTCAAGTGGCCAAGGTTGAGAAACACTGCTCTTAAGGCAAGGGTGTTCGAAGTTGGGAACTTTTAAGACTTGTGGACTTCAACTCCCAGAATTCCCCAGCCAGCATTGTAAGCAACTGCTGTAAGCCATGCTTCCAGCATTCGCTGGCTGGGGAATCCTGGGAGTTGAAGTCCGGACGTCTTCAAGTGGCCAAGGTTGAGAAACACTGCTCTTAAGGCAAGGGTGTTCGAAGTTGGGAACTTTTAAGACTTGTGGACTTCAACTCCCAGAATTCCCCAGCCAGCATTGTAAGCAACTGCTGTAAGCCATGCTTCCAGCATTCGCTGGCTGGGGAATCCTGGGAGTTGAAGTCCGGACGTCTTCAAGTGGCCAAGGTTGAGAAACACTGCTCTTAAGGCAAGGGTGTTCAAAGTTGGGAACTTTTAAGACTTGTGGACTTCAACTCCCAGAATTCCCCAGCCAGCATTGTAAGCAACTGCTGTCAGCAATGCTTCCAGCATTCGCTGGCTGGGGAATTCTGGGAGTTGAAGTCTGGACCTCTTCAAGTTGCCAAAGTTGAGAATCACTGCTCTAAGGCAAAGGGTGTTCAAAGTTGGGAACTTTTAAGACTTGTGGACTTCAACTCCCAGAATTCCCCAGCCAGCATTGTAAGCAACTGCTGTAAGCAATGCTTCCAGCATTCGCTGGCTGGGGAATCCTGGGATTTGAAGTCCGGACGTCTTCAAGTTGCCAAGGTTGAGAAACACTGCTCTTAAGGCAAAGGGTGTTCAAAGTTGGGAACTTTTAAGACTTGTGGACTTCAACTCCCAGAATTCCCCAACTGCTGTAAGCAATGCTTCCAGCATTCGCTGGCTGGGGAATCCTGGGATTTGAAGTCCGGACGTCTTCAAGTTGCCCAAGGTTGAGAAACACTGCTCTTAAGGCAAAGGGTGTTCAAAGTTGGGAACTTTAAGACTTGTGGACTTCAACTCCCAGAATTCCCCAGCCAATGAATGAAATATCCACAAGTCTTAAAAAGTTCCCAAAGTTTGTCCATTCAAAGCTACACCGTGTCCTGGTCCCTTTTTTTTTAGCCTCCTTTCGCAACACACACACACACACAATCCACAAAGCCCCCTTGCACAAAACCCGACCACGTGGCGCCACCCCGCCCGCTCTCTCTCTCTCTCTTTTTCCCGGAGCGGCTACGGCAACTCAACGGGTCCAAAACTAGGGAGAAAAAAAAAAAAGGTGGCGGGGGTGGCAAGACGAAGCGGTGGGCGGGGGATGGGGGGGTGGTGGGAGGGCCCTCCGCGGACGCCGCGCGCCGATTGGAAGGGGCGGCCGGGGCGGAGCTTCCCGGCGGGAGGGGATTGGCGGAGGCGCGGCCGCGTGCGCCTGGCTCCCCGTCTTTTGTATATACGGGCTCGGCTCGCCTCTTGTTTTAACAATGGGCCGGCGGGGCCGCGGCTGCAGCGGCGGACGGGGCTGGTAAGGCGGACGCTTCCTCGGGACGATGCCGCGCTTAAGCCAGCCGTCCGGGGAGAGGCTGGAAGAAGCGGGTCTCCCGTCCGGGCGGCTGTGAAGCTCCGAAACTCCTGCAGGTGAGCCTCGACGACGCAGCGGGGGGAAGAGGGGAGAAGTTGCCCGTCCGGGGTAGCCGAGGGAGGGGAGGAAGGGAAGCGTGCCCGGCCCCTTTGTTCGTCGGGGGAGAAGTTGGAAGTTGTTGGCGGGACAGGCTGGACGGGGCGGAGGAGGCAGAGAGCCGCCCCTTCTTCCCCCTCTCTCCCTCCTCCGTTGGCTGGGCGAGATCCGGAGTCTGCTGTCCCCGGAGAGACCCTGGGGTGGGTGCGGGGGAGGATCGGGCTCCTGCTCCCCGACGCCGCCTCTTGCAAAGAAGGAGCACGGAGCGGGGATCAGCTGGGGCGCAACCCCGGCCAGCCACCCCCTCCTCCTCCCTGGAGGGGAAGGTCTGGGGCTTCCTGGACTGAGCGAGGCTGCTTTGCCCGTCGATGAGTTCAGAACCGCTTTTTTGCCCCCCCCCCCAGGCTCTCCGGCTCTGATCCCCCCCCCCCCCGTCGCCCGGCCGCCCCACCCCGTCCCATGGAGCTGGAGGGGCAGTGGTGGAAAGGACAGCTGGCTGCAGACATCCACCAAGCTCTTCGCTACAAGGTAAGTCGGAGGGGGCTTCAACGCCCCGATCTTTGGAAGAGGCAGATACGGGGGGGGGGAAAGGGGAGGGGGCTCCGGGTTCAGGTTTTTGCTTTGGGGGATGTTCTCTCTGCCCTCCTCCTCCTCCCTTGGAAGCCAAGAAGGTCTGGGGGTCTTGGTCAGCTGTGGGAAGGAAGGAAGGAAGGAAGGAAGGAAGGAAGGAAGGAAGGAAGGAAGGAAGGAAGGAAAGAGAAGGAAGGAGAGAGAGAGAGACAGAGAGAAAGAAGAAAGAAAGAAGGAAGGAAAGAGAGAGAGAAAGAAGGAAGAAAGAGAGAAGGAAGGAAGAAAGAAAGGGAAGGAAGGAAGGAAACAGAGAGAGAGAAGGAAGGAAGGGAAAGAAAGAAAGAAGAGAGAGAAAGAAAGGGAGGGAGAAGGAAAGAAGGAAAGAAAGGAAGGAAGAAAGAGGGAGGGAGGGAGGAGGAAAGAAGGAAGGAAGGAAAGAAAAGGAAAGGAAAGAGGGAAAGGAAGGAGGAAGGAAGAAAGACAGACAGAAAGAAAGAAAGAAAGAAGAAAGACACACCCCCAAACTCTCTGGCTACTCACCCAGCTTTTGAATTTGTTCAGTCCCCCCCCCCCCCCTTCTGAATCTTTTAATTCAGTGTTTCTCAACCTTGGCCAGCTTGAAGTCCCATGGACTTCAACTCCCAGAATTCCCCAGCCAGCTAAGCTGGCTGGGGGATTCTGGGAGTTGAAGTCCACGGGACTTCAAGTTGGCCAAGGTTGAGAAACACTGTTTTAATTAGTCTTTGCACTCACAATTGGGGAAACTGAGGCCGGAGGAGTGGTGAGATTCAAAGAATTGAACCACCGCTTCTCTGCCCTAATGATTTCTTCCAACAAACCAGCTCGCCAAACCGCTCAGAAAGTGAACAGCCGGTTCTCCCCCCCAAAGTGGTGAGAACTGGCTGAATCTCACCACTGGAGAAGCTTCTGGGTTCCAGTCTCCATTCTCCAGTAGGTTTGGCTTCTGGAGATCCATCCAGGCCCTGGAATTGATGCCGCTGAAACTCCCCGGGACTTGAGGGCATTGAGAGATTGCTTGTAGGTTTCAGTCAAGGAGAAGAAAACTGGCTGTGATCCCGTAAGCGTTTTTTGTGTAGGATCCGGCCAGGCAATGCCCTGAAGTTAATAGATCTTCTCCGTCAGCAGCCAAACCCACTGATTTCAACCGTGGAAATGTGTAGTTTTGTGGGTGCCAAATTTCCTTTCTCTCCTCTCATCCAGTCCTCTCTGCTCCTTGCCCTAAAGTGGAGATACGGAGATTGGGGTTTGGGAGCATAAGAACAGTTAGCCGATTCTGCTTTGGGGCCTCCTGAAGTTTTGATTTTCAGTGAGAACCAAACTAAAAAGATCCCCTTTATTGCTCCAAGGTTCAGGGGGGCATAATAAAATGAAATGGTTCTCCCAAGTTCCAGGATGTTTGTGGCTGAGAATCAAATGGCATTGTAAATTTAATAAATTATTACTGAAACACCTTTTCCAAAACCTGTAGGAGAAAAGTTAAAAGCCCTGTTATCGTATGTGAATTGTAATTTAGTTTTTTTATACATCCCATAAGAATGTTCTTAATTATTTATCAACCTCCTTAAAATACATTAAAGCTATTAACATAGAAACCTAATTACATATATCAGTCTTTTTCAATTTCACAAAAATTGTCTTTCCCATAAACTCTTCCTGATTTTTAACCCTCAGTTTATATCGACATTAATTTGAAATAATATAAATTTGGAATATTTACGTTTTCAATATTTAGATTTTGTTTCCTTTGAAGGAATTATTCTGAAATAGTTAAAGGAAGTCCAATCCCAGGGAACCCTAAACATTTCCATAGATTTCTATAGACTGTATTATATGGGACTAATTGTCCTTATTAGAAGTGGAAAGATGCTGACTGGGATCCAAACAACCACACAATGAATTGTGAAAACCTTTGTGGAATAGAATAGAATCATTATTTTAGCCAATGACCAGTCCATAAAACACTTGGATACTTAAATGTCATGTTCCGGCATTCAAGTTCATTCAGATCCTTCTGCTCTCATCTGATTATTATTTTGTTTTCTAATCTAAAGCCAGTCAACAAGTAATCTTAATCACCAAGTAACCCATCTAGGTGTTGGAGAGGGAAGGTAGCTTATTTCCAAATCCTGCTGTGTCTCCCATCTGTCTATTGCAAATGCTTCTCTGCCACTTCCAAGTGGCTTAACAGCATAATGCAGAATGAATTACAATAAATCAACATTTATCAGCCGCTGTCATCATACTGCCAGTGCAAGTTTGAGATACTTATAATAATACCAAACGCCATAAAAATCACAACCTAAACAACCTTCTTTATTTGAAACATTTTGGTCAGGCAGGAAAAATATTTCTGGTCAGTATCCCTGAAGTTTTCTAGGTTGAGTGACAGTCCCAGATTGGGTTTCCTGGACATAGTTTCCGGAGGCCACGGCTTAGCAACCTTAAAAAAAAAATGATGGCAATGCCATAGATGTTGGGTTACAGGAACAACTGTCGGAGAACAGTTGAAGGGACCTCAGCAGCTGATTTCTGCTCTGCATCTTAGTTGGAAATTTCTGGTTTTATTTAGGCAGTGAACATGCAGAGTTAGATTCAAAAGATCAGCTGAAATAACATTCATTGCTCTGCGGATGTCTCTAAAAAATGCTCAGCCCTGAAGAATCTATGGAAGTTTGACATAGTTTTTATTTCCCCCCTTTAGGAAATACTAGGCTCAGGAGCAAACACTGCATCAAATTATCATAGCTTGTCTCTTCCTGCGTTGCATTGATCCAGTTAATTAGGGTTTATTCGATGAACCACAATCAAGTGATTTACAGCAATGTGTTTTACCAGGCAGCCATTTTTGTCTTGTCTTATAAATCAGTGCCCTCCCCCCCAATCTTTTGGGCATCAGGGACCGGTTCCACGAAGAGAGGTTTTTCTGCAGACCAGAGTGGGGATGTGGTTTCCCCCCCACGGATGGGCCCAGAGTCCCTAGGGAGTGGGCGGCATACAAATCTTATTAAAGTTAAATTTAAAGTTTAAAAGTTTGCTTTTTTACGTGGCCCAGTTTCTGGCGGGCTGTGGGTCATTAGGGGCCCCCTGTTATAAATGTTTGATTATCAGTTTCTGGAGAGACTTCGGGGTTTTTTTTAAAGGCTCCTAGTGGATATTCACCAGGTGCAGCTTCTTGTCACTATACTGTAATAATAAAGAAAGGTGCATTGGTTAGGTTCTTTCTTTGAACATAATTTAGAGCACGCATGATAGAATCGCTGAGTATAATGTACTGATTCAGCTCTGTTACTCGTGTAAAATGCTTGAGACTTTGATAATTCTTTGAAATGTGGTGTTGTCTGATCATTAACATGCTGCAGTAATTATCTCTCTAGTATAAAAAGGCTTTTCATCCATGTGGATTTTAGTTCCCATCGAGGAAGGGAACATATTCAGGTTTTGCCTTGATTATAAGCTTGTGTAACTCAGAATGAAATCTTCCCAAACTCAGTGGAAGAAAATTGTCCAGTAAACTTAAACCTGTAACTTTTTACCTCTTTATAATCTTTTTATTTATGATCATATTTTCGGAATCTGTGAGCTGGTGCTTAGCTGTAACATGGTTATAATTTGGTGATGTTTAATATGTTAGCTTGGAGATTGTGTGGTTTGTAAATCATGATTTGTGGCTTAACAGGCAGAGACATTACTTAGCGTCAAAAGCCAGGACTTAACAAATCATGATTTAATTTACTGTATGGAGGCAGTTAATTAAAAAAAACCACAAGCTTTTGCTATTCGACCACTCCACCTCCTCGGCTGTGTTTGTATCACAAACTTAATTACCCCCCCAATGTGCAGATATGTAGTGGCTTTAAAGTTCAGTAGGTTATTGAAAAACAAGTTAATTCCCTTTACGAATTAAATCGTGGTACAGAAATGGACAATATAAATGTCAGTCCTTTTTAAATTAAACCAATGTATATTCCTGAAATTTTTAGCAAAAGTTGTTTGTGACCTGTCCATAAGTATTTACTTTTCTGCTATCCCATTAAGTTGGAAGGTTTGGTTGATCTCCTCATACCTCAAACAATATTCCTCTTAAGTAACTTAATGTGCAACTCTGACCTGAGAAATTTAGTTCCACCCTTCTGTATTGTGGTTTGTTAAATTGATAGGATTATTTGAACAGGTAGAATGTCCTGATTTCTTTATTTGTAGAGTTGTCTTTTCTTCGTTTTCTTATCTCTTATTTATTATTTTCCTACAGGTAGAATGTTCTGATTTTTTTTATTTGTAGAGTTATCTTTTCTTCGTTTTCTTATCTCTTATTTATTATTTTCCTACAGGTAGAAGGTTCTGGTTTTTTTTTATTTGTAGAGTTATCTTTTGTTCGTTTTCTTATCTCTTATCATTATTATTATTTTTCCTTCAGATCCATGACACTGGTTTGAGCAGTTATTTATTTCAGTTGGTTGAATAAGCTGTGGCTGTTGCTGAGGTTCATATATAAAATATTAAGCCATATGATTTGCAAACTATATTGGATGGGTTTTGGTCCAAGGATGCTTAACAGATCCAAAAGCTGGGTTTGCTTCTCAAATGCGTGTTGTCTGAACCATGAATGCTTTCAGCTTGATGTCTGCATATCTGGTGATTCCCAAGTGAAGTTACAAGGGGTTTTCATTAAGCTGCTTTCATGGAATTGTACCAGGAGTCCAGAAAATGTTAGAAGAGAATATTTCTCTACCTCAGGATTGAACTGTGGGGTCCTTGGTACATTTGATGATGTTATGAGTTTGGTAATAAAATATTTGCAAAAAATTTTTTTGCAATTTTTGATTGCAAAAATATTTGCAATCAAAATCAGAAAGCACCGAGGACACCACAGTGTTATTCTCCTTTTCCAACTCTATCTTGTTTGCTCGATATTTTTTGGGGTCTATCATAGAAGAACAACAAATTAAGACCCCAAATTGCCCAAAATATCTTATTATTAATGACATCGGCAGCTAATATGCTGCATCACTCAGAATCTTCCTTTGGCTTATGGCAGTGGTTCCCAAACTTGGCAACTTTAAGACTTGTGGACTTCAACTCCCAGAATTCTCCAGCCAGCTCTGAGACATAAAAACAGTGAGAACTAGAATCTTGACAGCTTTTTAAAAGATACTTCTTAGGATTTGGCAGACGTGTTACTTTCATTGTTCTGTACGTAACATATTCTGCTGTAGGGTAGTGTATTTCAAACTTTAAAATGTGTAGACTTTAAATCTCAGAATTCCCCCCCATGCAGTTGAGGAATTCTGGGAGTTGAGTTTCAGGGATCTTAATGTTGCCAAGTTTGAAAAATATTGCTCTAGGGCAGTGTTTTTCAACCTTTTTTGTGCAAAGGCACACTTTTTTCATGAAAAAAATTACGAGGCACACCACCATTAGAAAATGTTAAAAAATTTTAACTCTGTGCCTATATTGACTATATATAAAGTAATTTTCCCACGGCACACCTTACACTATGTCACGGCACACTAGTGTGCTGCGGCACAGTGGTTGAAAAACACTGCTCTAGGGCAGTGGTTCCCAAAGTTGGCAACTTTAAGACTTGTGGACTTCAACTCCCAGAATTCTCCAGCCAGCTGCTGGCTGGAGAATTCTGGGAGTTGAAGTCCACAAGTCTTAAAGTTGCCAACTTTGGGAACCACTGGCTTATTGTGATTGTAGCAATACCCAGTGTTCATCTTGGGCCTTTTCTGGATTAATGACCCACTGATATGTGATACCTGATGGCATTGATTATTGGTAGTTCCAATATACTTCCCGTCTAACAGATATGCCTCTGAAGTATGAATTGCCTTCAAGTCAAGCAACACTCAGAGAAGGTTCACGGTTTCAATTACTGCTACTGTATGATTCACGTTAAACTGCTCCATCCTGTTTTACCAACTGTTAAGTGGAACTTAAAGTATGTGACTTTTTTCATTGCAGGGAAATAGTGTGAATAAATATAAGAGCAGAAAGGCCCTTGGTAGACTGTCTGACAAGGTAGAATAGATAGAAGCGTCTATCCCTTTCTATGCCTAATAAATTGCTTATGTTCTGGAATCATTAACAGAGGATGTAAGTTGTCTTATACCCAGTTTTATACCCATAAAACTGAACTTCAAGGTATTGAATTGAACTAAATTTATTGCATTTATATGCCGCCCTTTTCCCCCCCCGAAGGGGACTCAGGGCAGCTCACAATCCAAGTCAGGGAAGGGGGTACAGACAAGGGATTAAAAAAGACGAACAGAACAATACACAACTTAAAAACACACAACAACCATACCATTCGAGAAGGGGGGGGCAAAAGCTCTTTAGCCCCAGGCCTGTCGGAACAGCCAGGTTTTAAGGGCTTTGCGGAAGGTCTGGAGGGGGGTGAGGGTTCGAATCTCCACGGGGAGGTAGTTTGAGATGGTCGTGATGGAGAAAGCAGAAAATGTTTACTATCACCAATTTCACTAATATTAGATGTAGACTTAGAATAACTTTATATAAATAACACGGTGGCTCAGCGGCTAAGACGCTGAGCTTGTCGATCAGAAAGGACAGCAGTTCGGCGGTTCGAATCCCTAGTGCCACGTAACGGAATGAGGTCCTGTTATTTGTCCAGCTTCTGCCAACCTAGCATTTCGAAAGCACGTAAAAAAATGCAAGTAGAAAAATAGGAACCACCTTTGGTGGGAGGTAACAGCAATGTGTGCGCCTTTGACGTTTAATCATGCCGGCCACATGACCACAGATAGAATAGTCCATTCCCCACCCCTTGGCATCACAGTTCCAGTCCAATCATAATTCTCCCAAGTGTCAGGTGTGAGATAACTTCAAAAGGCATCACGAAGATGGAATGTCGGTGCCGTTAGTCCTGGCGGGAACACCCACGCATTCGTAGTCCCATCAGTCGGTGAACTCCAGAACCTTCCTCCAGCACAATGAGTAACCCCTCCCAAATACCATGCCCTCCCTCCCCGTTTCATGGCAGCCGAAGCAATAACGAAGCAGAGGCTGACAGACGTCTTCGGACAGTGCTAGCTCTTCGGCTTAGCAACGGAGATGAGCACCGCCCATTAGTGTCGGGAACGACTAGCACATATGTCCAAGGGGAACCTTTACCTCTAATGTTTTTGTCACATTGGAATGTACACTAATCAGCATACATTAAAATGATTAAATTAAAATTGATGTGATGTATTAAGCTGCGGTGTGATTTCTTTGGTGTTGAGATCATGAGATAGGTGAGTTCAGCTACTGTGATTTTTCAATAGATTTCTTGCTAGCATTCTTTGTGAATCAGGCCAGACTTGGTGCAAGGGGTGAATTTAGGATTTATGGGGTGGAAAATCAGGCATCAGAAGATTAATCTGCCTTCTGTCTTTTTCTTCTGTAGCAATGTTTCCCAACTGTGGCACCTTTTAAGATGTGCGGACTTCAACTCCCATAATTCCCCAGCCAGCCATGCCACACATTTTAAAGTCCACACATCTTAAAAGTTGTCATAGCAGAGCCGAGGTGGCGCAGTGGTTAAATGCAGCACTGCAGGCTACTTCAGCTGACTGCAGTTCTGCAGTTCGGCTGTTCAAATCCCACCAGGCTCAGGGTTGACTCAGCCTTCCATCCTTCCGAGGTGGGTAAAATGAGGACCCGGATTGTTGGGGGCAATATGCTGACTCTCTGTAAACCGCTTAGAGAGGGCTGAAAGCCCTATGAAGCGGTATATAAGTCTAACTGCTATTGCTATTCTTTTGTTTCCGGTTAGCTCTGATTGGCCTTTGGAAGGGGAAAGGCTGGTATTGATATTATCTTCCCAGGTTGGACTAATAACCGGGCAGAGGGAGACATTTTAAAGAATTTGCTTGTGTTTTTTTCTTTCGAGATCTTTTTTAAAGTTGAAAAATGTGCTTCTCAGTATATTCAGTTCTATCGCAAATTCAGTTCTATCGTAAATGAAAACAGATTATTAGCAATGAGGTTGTATTATCCAAGCTCACGGGTTTAGCATTGATAGAAAAAGAAATGAATGTGCTTTATGCAAGCAAAGAAAAAATAATGTATACAGCAAACGAGAGACATCAAAGACAACTAGGTAGACCAAACCAGAATATCAACTCCACAACAAGACTGAAACTATAGTTTATTGAGATACACTATAATAATGACATCTTGCAAAAACTGATTGTCCTTCAACTCCCTCCTTCCTTGTATCCCAGTTAATCAGCGTTGTTTGTTTAGCTCTCTTTGAATATTATCTTGCTTCCCGGGACTCAACGAATGTTTTAGTCCTCATTCCCAGGATAATAATATTTTTGTAAAAAAATCCCCCCCCCCCAAGGACTAGAACTTCCGAAACTTTAATAAATTTCAGAAAAAATATAAAAATACCAAAAAAGCAAAATCAAAAGTGAAGATCACTTCACTTATCCTCAATACAACTATTGGGCATTTATTTCTCAGACAATATTTCAAATTTAGTAACAGCTAGCAATGTCTTCTAGTTAATTGTATGCTTTCTTCAAGGAATTTTCTCCTTGGGGTGTCAAACTGAATTTCATTGAGGGCCACATCAGGCTTGTGTTTGACCGGGGGGGGGGCGAGTGGGCATGGCTGGGGGGGGGCATGGGCAGCTTGGCATCCTGCAGCCCTCTCTGCCAGTGAAAATGGAGCCCGGGATGGCCCAAGCTCTGACTTCACTGGCAGAGACACCGCCGGAAGGTCCTCCACTGTTTCCAGGCCAGCCCCGTGGGCAGGGCCGGATTTCCCTATGGGCTAACTAGGCTTCCGCCTAGGGCCTCAAGATCAAGAGGGGCCTACATTCAAATTGTTAGCAAAATTAAAATTACACTATTCTAAAAACAGTGAACACTAAAACACTGAACCGAAAATAAGGAGAAATTCTACGCAGATGACTAAGAAACAAACATAAAAATGTATTGGTTAAGATCGTTCCAGCGCCGCGGCAGTTGGGGAGCCCGCCCACGTTCCCGGCACCGGCGGTCGGGCGAGAGGCGCGGCCGCTCCCAGTAGCCGCCCCGTCGATGCGGAGCCCACCAGCGGCCAGGCAGGTGAGGGCGAGGGGGCCGAGCCAGGCAGCTGAGCGCAGCAGGGGAGGCGGCTGGCCTCGCTGCCTTTGCCGCAGAGCAGAGCCGCCCTCCGTCGGGAGGCCAGCTCTATATATTGATATATATTGATATATATCACAGTAATGATGTATTTTATTGTCTCTTGTGTAATTTACAAACTTAAAAATGGGAGGTGAAAGGGCCTCATAAGTGGAACAGCCTAGGGCCTCTTTTCATCTAAATCCGGCCCTGACTGTGGGCCAGATCTAAGCACCCCGTAGGATGGATGCGGCTCGCGAGCCTTGAGTTTGATACCCCTGGGTTAGAGTGTCTTGGTTTAGATCGTATAGATCTGAATCTATATCTGATCAGATCAATGCCATTCTACATTTCACCATTTTGCTGTAGCTCAGTGGGGGACTGAGATATGTAGATATGATTACCCTGTACTTAATGTCTCCATCCCCTTCTCTGCCCCACGATGGAAGTGCCACAACGATTTCAGTTGCCTACCCCACGTGGTTATTGCTTGTGTGGTAAAAACAATAGTTTAAGGGAAACTCGACGCTGAGCAACTATGCCCAAAGATGAATGCCAAAATCCTTATCTTCCTGCAATTTTTTTTTCAACTGTTTTGTGGATTTAATGCACCTGTTGTTCATAAGATTGAAGGAGGGATTGCAGTGCAAATTCTGGGAATGAGAGCTATACAATTCTTTGTGTCCTTTTTTAAAAATATAAGGGAGGACGATTCTTAGGAACCCGAATTCCAACATGATCTTAAAACTGCTCGGGGATCTGTTGTGGTGTAGAAGAGCCAAGGTGGCGCAGTGGTTAGGGGTGCAGTACTGCAGGCCACTTCAGCTGACTGCTATCCGCAGTTCAGCGGTTCTAATCTCACCGGCTCAAGGTTGACTCAGCCTTCCATCCTTCCGAGGTGGGTGAAATGAGGAACCAGACTGTGGGGGCGATAGGCTGACTCTGTACACCGCTTAGAGAGGGCTGAAAGCCCTATGAAGCGGTATATAAGTCTAACTGCTATTGCTATTGCTATGTGGCTCAGGGTTGACTCAGCCTTCTGTCCTTCCGAGGTGGGTGAAATGAGGAACCAGACTGTGGGGGCGATAGGCTGACTCTGTACACCGCTTAGAGAGGGCTGAAAGCCCTATGAAGCGGTATATAAGTCTAACTGCTATTGCTATTGCTATGTGGCTCAGGGTTGACTCAGCCTTCTGTCCTTCCGAGGTGGGTGAAATGAGGAACCAGACTGTGGGGGCGATAGGCTGACTCTGTACACCGCTTAGAGAGGGCTGAAAGCCCTATGAAGCGGTATATAAGTCTAACTGCTATTGCTATTGCTATGTGGCTCAGGGTTGACTCAGCCTTCTGTCCTTCCGAGGTGGGTGAAATGAGGACCCAGACTGTGGGGGCGATAGGCTGACTCTGTACACCGCTTAGAGAGGGCTGAAAGCCCTATGAAGTGGTATATAAGTCTAACTGCTATTGCTATTGCTAGAGCCTGTTCGTCAGTTGTCCTGAATGCTTTTGACAGGCTAGTTGCGGAATATATTTGAAGGTTTTCGACACGGTTTGTGTGTGTTTTGTTTCTCTGTTTTTGTATTGCGCTGTCTCTTTTGAAGTTTGCAATGGATGTGAGACGCCCAGTGTCACTTATGTAAGACGGGCAGCTATGCAGACTGAGTGAAGGATAGACGTGTAATTTGGATGTCATTGTTCTCGATGCCAATTTCTCCACAGCAGTTTTTAAAATATCTCAATTGGGCAGGGGATTGATTAGAAGACTTCCAAGGTTTCTTCTAGCCTTATATTAAATGCTCCATTTATGTGAACTGAGCTTCTTGGTGCTACATGCTACTAGATGGCCATATCTGAGTTCGTTACACTTTTTTTTCTTTTTATGAATTACAGTTCATTACAATAATTGCAATTATGGCTGCTTAGCAGTGCCAAGATGCCCTTTACCCAAAAAAAGGCAATTTTTTTTTGCAGTGGCCAGGCACATATGTAGAATTAGATCTCAGAGAATTTTCTGGATCAGACAGAAAAATTCTCGATTATAACAGCAAAATCAATCCTGACACATTGAACACTAAGAAATAAACCATGCTTTGAATGGATGGTCCAAGCAGCATCACGAAGCATTCTTAAGAAACCGTAATCAAAATATTGTTGGTTGATGCAAAAAGTTATAGTGATTTGTAAATTTTATATCATTTATAAACGCTTTGGGAAGGATTCAGAAATGTAGATTACTGAATCCTATTGAAAATTATTGCTAGCTGCTTTTTCCTACAATGAAAAATGAATAATGATTAGTTAACTAATTTTTATATTTCAAAATTCCTTGGCATTAAATATAACACTGCAGTAGTATTATAAAAACATACGTGCAGACGTCTAAACAGAAATGCCTTTCTAATTTGTAAATCACGTATCTCAAGCAAGTGGCTCTTGCCTCTATCAGTAATGTTCAGCATTCAGGGTATTACCTAGTTTGAATATATTGTGTGTAAATTCTGAGTGTTCACTTCCTTAGTGCTACTCAGAGGAAGTGTTCAAAAACTTTGTTTACATTTTTAGTTCAAAGGTTTTAACGTTACATCTTGGACCTTAACTGTATAATATTATAATTTGGGGAAACGAATCAAATTGCATTATAAAACTAAACTCAGATTACCCATAGTTTGCCCATGGTGTGACTGTATCCAATAAATTGACTTTAAATTTAAACATAAACTCCATTTCAATATGAGGTGGGCAGCAATTAAATTTAATAAATAGATTAAAAATAAATAAGGAAAAGGAAGGCTCATGAACTTAGTGATCATTTACAATTTAATTTGTTATTTATTAAACATGAAACTCGCTTAGCACTGCATTTGAATAAGATTATGGTGCTGAAATTACTGATAGATACAATGCTAGGGGGAAATATTTAATGAAAATACAACCAGATACCAACTCCTTCCATTTGCAACTGGCTCTTGCCTGTATCACTAATGTTCAGAATTCAGGGTATTATCTAGTTCAGTGTTTCTCAACCTTGGTGACTTTAAGTCTTGTGGACTTCAACTCCCAGAATTCCCCAGCCAGCGTGCTGGGGAATTCTGGGAGTTGAAGTCCACAAGACTTAAAGTCGCCAAGGTTGAGAAACACTGACCTAGTTTGCATATATTGTGTGTAAATTCTGAGAATTGACTTCACTGTTACTCTCTCCGTAGGAGCTGAAGCTGCCCTCTTACAAAGGCCAGTCTCCCCAGCTCAATCTGAGAAGGTATTTTGCAGACTTGATTGCCATTGTGAGCAACCGGTTCCGACTCTGTCCCGCTGCCCGACACCTGGCCGTTTACCTGTTGGACCTCTTCATGGATCGTTACGACATCTCCATTCAACAGCTGCACGTGGTGGCGCTATCCTGCCTGCTTTTAGCAAGTAAGTTCAAAGCAAGAAGCTCAGCAGGTAGAAAGAGCCGAGGTGGCGCAGTGGTTAGGGTGCGGTACTGCAGGCCGCTTCAGCTGACTGCTATCTGCGGTTCGGCGGTTCAAATCTCACCGGCTCAAGGTTGAACTCAGCCTTCCATCCTTCCGAGGTGGGTAAAATGAGGACCCAGACT
Organism: Thamnophis sirtalis; assembly: GCF_051295495.1. Classification (NCBI taxonomy): domain Eukaryota; kingdom Metazoa; phylum Chordata; class Lepidosauria; order Squamata; family Natricidae; genus Thamnophis; species Thamnophis sirtalis. The sequence goes on from NW_028261395.1 coordinate 1,740,510, forward strand.
GTGGGGGCGATATGCTGACTCTGTAAACCGCTTAGAGAGGGGTGTAAAACATTGTGAAGCGGTATATAAGTCGTAACTGCTAACTAGCTAGCTAACTGCTAACTAAAAGCCGCCTGCACCAAGCTGGAAGCAAAACGGGGGCCAGGGGAGGGGCTCATGTGCGTGGATGGGGGCGCATGCGTGCATTCATGTGCATTTTGGGCATTCGTCACTGATCTATAGTAACTGAACCTTCTTCAGGGAGGGAAATCTCCTTTCACAACATACAGGTTTTTTTTAATAAAATTCTTCCTTGTGTTCTTAATGGTCTGTCGCCCCTTTTTATGCCCGCCAGGTAAATTTGAAGACAAGGAAGACAGTGTGCCTAAACTTGAACAGCTGAACAGCTTGGGGTGCATGACCAACATGAGCCTGGTCCTAACCAAGCAGAATTTGCTGCACATGGAGCTGCTCCTGCTAGAAACTTTCCAGTGGAACCTCTGCCTGCCCACAGCGGCTCATTTCATAGACTACTATCTCTCGATCGCCGTTCACGAATCCGACCTGCATGACGGATGGCCGATGGTCTGCTTGGAAAAGACCAAATTGTACATGGCCAAATACGCCGACTACTTCCTGGAAGTATCCCTGCAAGGTGCATTGTTTCTTTTTTTATGGTTTTATTCAAACTCCCCGTGGTTACTTCGTGACCCGTCAAAACCGCGGTAGACTAAAGTGCACCCGATTAAAGCGCATACGTGACGTCATCAGCAGCGCGACAAATACGACCGCGGAGAAAAAAGGGCGCTTTTAAAAGCGCTTTTAAAGCAAGCTGATTCACATAAAGGTAAGGGTTAGGGTTAGGTTAAGGGTTAGCGTTAGGTTTAGGGTTAGGTTAAGGGTTAGGTTTAGGGTTAGGTTAAGGCTTAGGTTTAGGGTTAGGTTTGGGGGGGTTAGGTTTAGATTTACGCGTTAATTTTAAGTTTACCGCTCACAGCGTGCTGTTTTCATCGTGCTGTGATGACGTCACGTACGCGCTTTCGTCGAGCGCGCTTTAGTCTACCGCAGTTTTGTGGTGGAACCGGTTACTTAGCTGCGAGAGGAGGAGGAGGAGGAGGAGGAGGGAGTGGGGTGGCCTCTGTGTAACTTAATCCTAATCCTCTGTCTCTCCAGATCATGCCTTCTTAAATTATGCCCCTTCGCTAGTGGCGGCTGCGTGCGTTGCTTCCTCAAGGATTATCTTGCGTCTTTCCCCAACGTGGCCAGTGCGTCTCCATCGCCTGACGGCATACTCCTGGGATTTTTTGTTGCCATGCATTGAACGACTATTGGTGTAAGTATTCGGAACCGGTTTTCCTCCCTTAATAGGGTAATACAGACAGTCCACAGTTTTACAGCTACGGTTAATGACCATTAATGAGCTGTGGTGGCGCAGTGGTTGGAATGCAGTACTGCGGGATACGCCTGCTGCCTGCCAGCAATTCGGCAGTTCGAATCTCACCAGGCTCAGGGCTGACTCAGCCTTCCATCCTTCCGAGGTGGGTAAAATGAGGAGCCAGATTGTTGGGGGCAATAGGCTGACTAATGCATTCACTGGCTGGGGAATTCTGGGAGTTGAAGTCCAGACATCTTCAAGTTGCCAAGGTTGAGAAACACTGCCTTAGTTGTTCTTCTCTGCACTTCTTCCAAAGTTTCAGCATAGTTTTTGTAATGTGGTGACCAAAACTGGATGCAGTATTCTAGGCGTGGCCTTACTAAGATTTTATTACTTTGGATGGATGAGGTTTTATTTCTTGTAGCAGAAATGCTTACATCGAATCAAGAAGAACTATTGGCCCATTCCCATCAAGCATGAATGAAAAAAATGTTCCTTGTTGTAGCATAATTCTTTGTGTAGGTGTGGGTCACCCATGGCCCAGTTCATAACAGGGCATGCAGAGCCACGCTGAACCACACAGGAGAAAACAAACTCCTAAAACTCCATAACATCCTGATAGTTCATAACATAACATCCTGAGATGTGCCCTACCAATGACGCCCAGGATTTGACCATATATAGACAGAACTTCCCTGAGCAGTAGATTAGAAATTGTACTTTTACAGGCTGTTTTTAACCACATGCTGATTGCTCCTCCTGCCTTTGTCCTATCTCAATAAAAGGGGCTCTCAGACCCCCAATCTGGGTCGCTCCATCCCGAGAAAGATCGTGTCCTGTCTTTTCTCCACATTGGCCTCATGGACGACCCACGGGAACATTACAGTTCCTCTCCTTGTACATGGTTTTGGATGAACTATAGATTTCACCCAGTGTGGTCAAACAGAAAATAATCTTTTTTTTTTCTTCATTTTAATATTCTAGGGCCCATGATAATGATGTCAAAGAAGCCAACAAACAAAAGGGACAGCATAGCTCTCAACCACCCCGTAACGCTTTATTCCAAACAACCGGCCAACCCACACCGCAGCACATACCCCATTATATTCAAGCGCATCAGACGTCTCTGCCCTACCTTCAACCAGCAACGCAACAAAACTGCCAGCCAATTATGCCAAGCGGTCGTACCTCAGCCTACCCAATGCAGACTTGCCCAGCTGGTTTACAAGGTGGCGCTCAGGCTCAAAGCCACATGCAGGTTTCGGAAATGCCGCTAGCCGTCCCGATAGAGGTGAAGCCGTGTTTAAACGTCTCCTACAATCGGACCTATCAGATTGCGGGATGTTACCCTTGTATTACTCCATGCTTTGAGAGGTGACATCGGTGCGGCCAGTGTTAAATCAATAATAAAGAGGAGAATTTGGGGTCCTCCTAAAACCTGGGAAGTGGCTGGAAGAGAAACACCATATTTTTCTCCCAAAGGTAGCTCGGTTGCAGAAGCTGCAAGTACAAGAATGTGCCTGCTTGCAGAATAATGGAGGAAGATGGAAAAAAATATATATTTCTGCCACACTGTAGTTCTACAGGCTGAACTTAAAACATGTTGAGAGACACCTGTCCTGTCTGCAGGTTTTGTCTTCCTGAAAAGATGAAAGATTATACGTGATCTTGATGACGCTTAGCCCTGTGCAGTATTGAGTAAGAGACCGAACCGTGAAAATCCACTAAGTGCCGTTGCTTTCCAGAAGATGGAGAGGCCTTCTTCGTCTTAATGAGCAGCTCAATTCTTTCGAGATGACCCACGGATGAGAACTTGTATTTCGGTGGCCTTGGATTAATGTTCTTCAATCTTCTGCTTCAAGTATTCTTGCCTTCGCTGAAGCTAGGTAGAGATAAATTATCATTACCAACTCAGGGAATAATCAAAAATGACTGTGATACAGGATATATATATCATTTAAATGGTTACCTCGGGTTCTGTTCTCAGGGTAATTGTATTAGCAGATACCAAAGGGAGTCGAGATGTGGATCCAAGTACTCCCTTCACCTAAATGTGCTTTGCAATGAGACGGGGGGGGAAATAGGCAGGTTGTATTTAAATGAAGCCAGTACTATACCATAAAAAAATGGAGTTTTATTTGCAGTTTATTATGCAGCCAACTATTTGTGTCCAAAAGGTTTTGGTGTTTTGTTTTTTTTCCCTTCATTGTATTGATTTCTGGCTTCCAGGTACAATTGAAATGCTTACAAGAAATAAAGCCTTATTTATGTTGGCCAGAGAGCAGAATGAGAAATGGAAGTTCTCGGACTCTTACAGCACAACTGTATTTCCATATTTCTATTTCTTTGGCCACATCAGCTGCAATTCAGGTATTTTTATAATGTGAGCTAAGCAGTCGTAATAAGGGTGCTACATAATGATTATCAGAAGTGTCTTTAAGTCCTTAAGATTCTATCCTTACCCAAACTAGAATTATTTGAATTAATAGGCAGTAAAGAATTTTTGAGTTTCTTCTTGCCCAGCATTTAAGATTGAGGAGTGACTAATTTGATATACTTTTCTCCAGTGGTCTGCCATCCAAGTATTTAGAGATGACTGAGAATGGAGGTGATAAATGGATGGAGAACCTGAAGATAGACAGACCTTCCCCTAATGAAAAAGAGATCATCCTAAATAGTTTTCATTTAAAGAAAAATGGCCTTAAAATGGCTCTCTTTGAGCTGATCGTGCTATGAGAAGATATTCTTTAATTTGGAGGAGAAGCTATCCTCCGTAGTAATTATTTTATGCCATAATGTGTTTTGTGTGTGTGTGTGTCTCCTTATAAAAATGAGGAATTTTGAGGGAAAGAAGAAAAGCTTTCTGAAAACATTTTATATACTGGGGAAATGCTACTTCCTTCCTAAGCATATTTTATTATTACTGTATTTGCATGTCTGAGGGGGGGGGGAATGGATTAGGTAACAGAATTGAGTGTCTGAGGTATCTTCTTACATGATGTCATTTCTCACAATTTCACTTTATGTGGGGATGAAGGACTGCAAAATACATCAGAAAAGGAATGATACTGATCTCAAATTGCAATACTGCTCATACAACTCTCCATACTTTTAAACTACCTCAATACTATGTTGAATGTACAATTTTGTGGAGACCCATGACTTGAAATAACAAGCACATTGTTCCTAAAATTCTTATGCGTCCTTCAATGTCAGTCCTCCATAAATGAGACAGCAGAGCAGACATCTGAAAATTATCTTTCAGGCCCTTTACACTCAAAACATCAGTTAATAATTAACACTGGAATTGCGGTGGGAGAGTTAATTTGTCTAGTCAAACCAGCAAAACTCACCTAAAACAAATGATCTTATTTAAGATATTTAAGTAATTAGACTTCTTGCTAAAAAAAAAAAATTGATCCTCTATAAGTTTTCTAGATTTGTGGCTCACTACTTTTTTAATTTATTATTTAGCCTTTTGAGTTTGTTGTTATAGATTAATATTGGCAATAGAATATGCACTGTGCGACATTTCCTATTTTCTTATACGTATTTGACTCACCTCCACTTAATCGACACACGGCTGAAAATTGCTACTGCAGGAATTAAAATGTGTGTCGTCAAGAAAGAACTACACATTGGGGAAAAAACGAGTGCCATGCACTCTTTTAAAGAATAAAGTTAGTTTTGCGTAACTTGTGTGTGTGCTTTGAATAAAGTTACATTCATAATGAGAGTGATACTGTAACGCATTCCAAGTTTATTTTTGACTAATACAACAGGCATGAAAGAAAACAGGAAAAGTATTTTTTTTAAGTATTTATTAAAAATCTGAACTTTCTTACTTCATTACTAACCTTGTCTGGGAAAGACAACAGAAAGAAAGAATGGAAAATGATTACTACTGTGAACAATGCTGAATCCATGTATACATTCTGCTGGAATATGGAAAAATGGTTTATTTTAATTATGTCAGGCAATACTATTTGCACAGTTACATGCAAGAAGTCACAGAAAACCCATCCCTCTTTTTGAGCAAAGTCCATATCGCGTTGTGCACAGATAACATTACACAACAGAAAGCAATATGACGCCTCATCTTCAAAAATCAGTTCCGTAGTTGGTGCATTCTACCTTAGAATTTAATTTAATTCTAATTAAATCTATAGATAAATTTCAGATAGTACATATCTGAAAAGAAATCATTCGGGTATGAAAATTATGTGCTTCATCTATGCTCCAGCACTGTTCAAGGCACCACTTTCAAAGGATTTGTTTAGCTCTGAGAAGTAGGTTCAGTAATGTTGGCATTGGATCATTTGGGATTAAAAATCTAGATACAAGGAAGATATTTTAACCATCAGCTATTATTGGCCAGCCAATCAAAGGAGAGTGCTAACATTTTACAGTTAATACACTCTATTTAGCAGCCTACATTTAGGTATACTGGTTTAAAAACTACATAAATCCCATAATCCCTTGCAGGGTGGAGTCTGGGCAACTGAATGTAGCTAGCAGAGTGTTTAATGGCTGGATGCCCTTCCTGTTGCCAATGCAGAGTTTTTTTCCAGCAGATATATTCTCATTGTGCCCAGAAAGAAAAAAAATCTGCCTCCACATAGGATCAAACTCACAACCTCCTGATTGTGAGGCAAGAGCTCCACCTCTAGGGCACTGTACCACCCTGTTTAAAAACTACATAAATTGTATTTTTAAAATATCTCAATTGGGCCGGGGATTGATTAGAAGACTTCCAAGGTTTCTTCTAGCCTTATATTAAATGCTCCATTTATGTGAATTGAACTTCTTGGTACTACATGCTACTAGATGGCCATATCTGAGTTCGTTACACTATTTTTTCCTTTTTATGAATTACAGTTCATTACAATAATTGCAATTATGCTGCTTAGCAGTGCCAAGATGCCCTTTACCAAAAAAAAAGGCAATTTTTCTGCAGTGGCCAGGCACAGATGTAGAATTAGATCTAAGATTATTCAATTATTAGATTATTGAATCCTATTGAAAATGATTGTTAGTTGCTTTTTTCTACAATGAAAAATGAATAATGATTAGTTAACTAATTTTTATATTTCAAAATTCCTTGGCATTAAATATAACACTGCAATAGTATTATAAAAATATACGTGCAGACGTCTAAACAGAAATTCAATTCAATACCTTTCTAATTTCTAAATCACGTATCTCAAGCAAGTGGCTCTTGCCTCTATCAGTAATGTTCAGCATTCAGGGTATTACCTAGTTTGAATATATTGTGTGTAAATTCTGAGCGTTCACTTCCTTAGTGCTACTCAGAGGAAGTGTTCAAAAACTTTGTTTACATTTTTAGTTCAAAGGTTTTAACATTACATCTTGGACCTTAACTGTATAATATTATAATTTGGGAAAACAAATCAAATTGCATTATAAAACTAAACTCAGATTACCCATAGTTTGCCCATGGTGTGACTGTATCCAATAAATTGACTTTAAATTTAAACATAAACTCCATTTCAATATGAGATGGGCACCAAATAAATTTAATAAATAGATTAAAAATAAATGAGGAAAAGGAATGCTCATGAACTTAGTGATCATTTACAATTTAATTTGTTATTTATTAAACATGAAACTCGCTTAGCACTGCATTTGAATAAGATTATGGTGCTGAAATTACTGATAGATACAATGCTAGGGGAATATTTAATGAAAATACAACTAGTTACCAACTCCTTCCATTTACGCTCTGATCTCCACTAATATAATAAGAACACCATGACATACACTATCAATTGTCTGTGTTATACATACTTCATGAATGTGATACCCCTTTTATACGATGTATCTATTTTAATATTATAAAGCTTAAGCTGAAAAACCTGTTATCAAGCATTTTACAGAGCCAATATAGTATACCTCTGTAATCAAACTATGACTTACTGTGTCCATCAAACCTAAAATCGCATTCCTGAAACTGGGACTTGTAAAGAAATTTTTGTCATTGATTTAAAATGTTTGGCTTTCAGAAATCTAAAATTGCCATTTAGCATCAAATGGTGATTAAACAGTCACAAACAAAAGAGAATATCAAATGTTGGGACATTTGATGCAACAGATTTCATTGTATTCTTACAAAGATAAACCTTAGGTTACATCCTATTTCCATAGCCAAACCTGATGAACTTTCATAAGACATTTTTCTTAAACGGCTGGCTGAGCCCATATATAGGAGATTATCTACGTGGATACGTGTGACGCCACAGATGTGATGTTTTTCAGGTTTTATAGTTTGTGTGTTATTATTTTTGAACTTGTTCTTTGTTGCCCAGAATTGTATAACAAGGGAGCAGCCGGAAGACTGAAAGTTTGTGAAGGCATTTGTACTCTCCTATAATGAAATGGGTCCCAAGTTTGTTTGGATCCAGACGTTAAGCAGAGTTGGGCCCAGTGAATAGTTGGGTGAAGGCCAGGGGGAAATACAAGGCTATAGGATGGGAATTGAAGAATTATTCTAGAATACAGTAATGGCAAATTTTTATACACTGTTCCCCAAATCACTACACGAATGTTTTACAAAAAGAATTTACAAAAAGACATAAAACTTTTAGATGTTTAAACTCCAGATAAATTTTAGTAGATTTTGTTTCCACAGAAGCAAAAATAAAATAAATCTATTACTTTAGAAGAATGAAAGAATCAAACAGCAAATAGGGTTTTCTTTTTTTTAAAAAAAAATGTTTTTGACTAGTTTCTTATCTACAACAAAACAATTCAAAAACCACAAATACCAATTTCACAGATGCACTGAGTAATTCCTGAAGAGGTTTGTCAGTTACTGCTACTTACTGATGACAAACCAAAGATACTAAGTAAATCCAAACAGATAAAATCTTATTTGGATAAGGATGAACATACACAGCAAGAGCGAATTCTGTACAGGGAATTTCTGAAGAATGAATTCCTGTCTGATAAACCGCCTCAGTTATTGATGGGATATCTAGGTATGGCATCTGTAAAGGAAATCCTGTAACCTACCAAAAAGAAAAAGAATTTTAAATACATGTTTAAACAGCATCAAATCTAAATAGTTACGTAAAAAAGCTCAAACAACACGCGATGAATGCAGGGTGAAGAGGAAAAAAGAGGGCTCACAGAACCTGTCACCAGCTGTCTGGGATCCTTTTTAACTCCATATTTGAAAGAAATCAAAGAACTGGTGAAAGCATCTTGTCTCTTTGATGAGGCCTGGTAATGTCAGAACCCTCCAATAATGCTTGAAAGTAAGCTTATAGAAGCTGGGAATCATATCTATCCTGGATATTAGAGGGTTATAAGAATGAGATCTGAAAGGACTTAATGAACTTTGGCTATAAATCATGTAAGAATTAGAAAGGGATGAAAGATGTAGCAGACTGGTCCAAAAATTACAGGAAAGTATAAAGTCATCAAAGTTCTAGAGATTGAGGACAGGACATCATTCACTGTCTTTCTTTGGTTCCATGAAATAACACGAGTGTTTAACTTGCATATCTTGTTTAAAATATTTTAATTTGTCTGTCTTCTTGCTCAAAAGTTGTAAAAGAACAGTGTTTTTAAAAAAATACATTATATCTAATATTATATATCTTATATATAAGATATATTACTACACACAAAAGATTGTTTGAAGGATTCAGCTGGAAATACATCTGGAGTAAGTAGACTGTTTGGCTTTGCAGGAGTTGCCAAGTCGATTGTTTTTCTGCTGGTTTCAGGATATCTTTTAATCCCTGATTCCAAAAGTAGGAATCAGTCAATGAAACAGAAGATGATGATGATGGGACAAGGATGTGTCCTGGCACAAGAGTTGGGAACCCAAACAATGGCCAAGAACCAAAGTTATCTGCATTATGGGATGATTAGAAGGCATGGAAAAAATATTCAGGGCAAATACGCTGAATCACCCAGGTGAGCAGAAAATTCCTGAGAAGCGAGTGATCCAGAGTAGAAGAAACTGATCCTCTTAGGCTTCCCAAATTCAACTTCATTTGCAATGTTTATATTTTTTTCATCAAGTAGGTTGATAAGTGTTATTCCGTTTTGGGAAGATTATGAGCAACTATGGGGTTTACGTTCATGATTGAATTGCCGGGAGCAATCACCACACCTGGGTCTGAGAAACAGATGCCCATAGGCATTGAGAGATAGTGGAATGCAAGCATTAATTCTAGGACTAGATAATAAGGTGTGTGTGATGTGCTATCATTTGATCAATATATTAAAAAAAAACTCAGAAGCTATTTGCAAATATCTGTGGAGATTCTCAGTCATCCAGGTCACTGTGGTCTCAGAGGTATTTTTTTCAAAAGGCAATGAGACTGTTTTTTTTCCTTGAGGAAGAAAAAACATTAGGCTTCTCATCCAAGAATTTTCATCAATTCTGATACCCCCTCCCCATCAGAATTGATGAAGCTTCTTGGATGAGAAGCAAAACATTTTATTCTTCCTCAAGGGGAAAAAAAAACAGTCCAGTTGCCTTTTGAAAAAGCAGCTTTAAGACGGCTATTTGCAAATAGCACTTTGTGCTGAACAGAGTAATTGAGGGGACTCACAATGTTTAACATTGCAAATGGTTCTAAATAGCTGATATGATGGATAGGAATAGGAAAAGACTAAATGCATCTATGCTGAAATGACTGGTCTAAACAGCTCTCTATTATAGCCAAAGAAGTATTGACGGTGAGTAAAACATACGGAAAATCCTTTCATTAAAATCCCTAATGCCTTAAAATGCAATATTGGCCTTAACCCTCTGTTTTCTCACAAGGAAATACTCAGAATATAATTTATGTAGAACAGACTTGGTTTGAGTACATGCTTATTCAGAGGTTTGGAGACTTCAGAATGCAGGGTAGATAAGGCTGGAGGTTGGCAAAGAAGATACCGGGAGGAACATTGAACTCTTTATTGAATGACCAATTTGACATTAGTGGTGTTGGAACCGGCATTAATGAAACAAACGGACACATTGCTACTAGAACTAAATAATAGCATTTATTGTACAACTCACACTCTGAAACTGCAGATGAATCTGAAATTCTTGATATCATGGCAGAGACTAGTGTCACAGAAGATATATGAAAGTAGAATGTTTGTAGTTGAACCTCATGGAAAAAATGCTATAAGCTACGATACTGATCATATATGTACGTAATGTTATTTCACAGTGTAATACTTTTTTGCAAGGAGTAATAAAATTTTATATCCATGGAGCAAGAAGGCCTCTGAGACTAATCATCATAGCACCTGTCTCCCCCAATAAGATAGTTGGATGCAATAGGACAGTGGTTCCCAAACTTGGCAACTTTAAGACTTGTGGACTTCAACTCCCAGAATTCTCCAGCCAGCAGAGTTCTGGGAACCACCGCAATAGGAGGCTGGCAATGATATCAATGTCCTAACAAGGCAGTGGGATGACTCCTAAAGAGAACAGGGCTGAGAAAAGATTGGAGAAATTACTGGCTAATCGTTCGATAAACTGACTATCTCAGAAACATAATTGCGTTAACTTTTGTTTGTATAGTATAACTAATTGGATGAAGGAGATATCAGTTTATTAGACCCAAGAGCTGATTATGATGTAAATAGAATGAAAAGGGATCCTACTTCCTATGGAGCAAGAGGAATCTAGTTATTAATACAAAATGATACTGTTCCCCCTCTTTTGGGGAAATGTCTTCCTTTACAAGTGTTTCAAGGAACAAAGAAATGATAATTGGTTTCCCTTTATGTTACTGGGATAGTGAGATGGTTTAATAAGGATTCTGCCATATCAACCTTTTATGATTGAAAGACTGTGGAAAGTAACAGTTGTTTTCAAGCAGCTGAACTTGAGACAACTGGCATCACCTGAAATAATATTAAATAACTAAGACATAGTTGAAAAGAGAGTAGCTTCTTATAAAACTAGAGTGGAACAAATTATTTTTTTCATGACTCTTTTATCAAACACTAGCAGCCTAGACAAATTTCCAGCTAAGTGTTCCTCTTTCATATATGAAACCATTGGATAAGAATAATTTTATGCCATGTTTTTCTAAAAGGGTTGCTATCATACCCAGGGCAAATTCACCAGGGACAAAGAAAATAGTGAAGGGAGTTGATGATAGAAGAAAAGAACTGATAGTGACAATCATCTACATTAAATTATTATTCTAATGGCCTGGAAGGGGGGGTAAATTCGAAAATTGCTTAGAATTAAACCAGCATATCTATTGTAAGTCTGTAAGTTCATGCTTTCTACCACTACTATTCATACAGGGATAGATAGAGAATACTGTCAAACACAGGAACCATACTTTTGTGTTAAGTTGTGCCATGCCTTGAAGTGATTAACCAGTGTTCATATTGCTACTCTTTGGGTAACAAAATACTCTAAGGAATAGCCTGAAGCTTATCCTTCCTCAAGCTTTCTCAATAAAAAAAGTTATGAAGGCACCTACCCAAGGACTTCATATGGATAATTATATATTTTTATGGCTCTGTCTTATTCTTGTCTCACTGTTCTGGTTTATCTTATATAGTAATTTGGTATCTGGTTTTACCTCTCACATCTTCTGTTTCTTTGGCCTCATTATCCCAACTAAGAATCTCGGAGCTCAGTTAGTAATCAATTTTTGTTAATGACTGACCACTAACAACCAGGATCCAAATTCTACTTATATTGTGCAAGCAAAATGTGCTTCCATGTGTATAAAGCAAACAATATTTTTTTTCCAAGGGTAGCCCTTCATATCTTATGAAACGTTGTTCGGCAGATGCCCTCTCCCCAAATGAGTGGTTCAGTAACAGTAACAAAACACTAACCCAGTAATGCTCTTGAAAAGCCTCCAAATAACTTTCTTCTTTTTCTTTGGTTATATGTCCGTTTCTAAGCTCAAGCTTAGGAAGAATTTGTCTTAAAACACTAGTACACTGTCGATGCCATCGAGTTGGAAGATGAGATCGCCATTCCATTATTTTATTTTTTAATGTTTTTTCAATTCTGTTTTTCAAAAAAAACAAACCAAGAGGATGTTTATCATCATTATAGTTACTATACTGTTAATTTACCCACTAGTTTAAAAAAAACTCAAATACTGTTTTGTGTGAAGAGTCTTTATGATCATGAAACTTTTAAATTACTTTGTGTCCATTTCCTGATGTAATCATGTTTTGAACACAGTATACAATTTGGGAAGGATGTTAATTTTGTTAAGAAAAATTATAGAGCTAGAACAGCTACAGAACAAACTGGGATAGTGAAACACACTGAATGGTGAAAAAAAAAATACTGAAAAGGAAATGTTGCTAATACTGTATGCATCGTTTCTCAAATAGCACTGTTAACTGCTGCAATTAATAAAAACAAAAGGGTGAAAATTAAACTTATTCTAAGTTTTTTTATGACCAGCAGATAGAAAGCAGAAAGAAACCAGTATTGGGAGATGGTAAGCAACTGTAATGCAATAAAACATGGATGTACAATAGTTCTGCTTGGTGAGACATAGACTTCACAATTTCAGAGAAGTAGACTTAATGCTAAGTGCCTTTAAACACTGATTATTACTTTTAAGTGCCTTCACTTTTTTGTTAACCATCTTGTCCATGAAGCTTGAGGAATGTTGGGGATAGAAAGTGCAATCTAAAAAGAGTATGGATTCCTTTTGGAATTTGCAATGGGAGGAAGATCATCTTACTTTAGTAGTATATATCTTTATTATGGTCAAAGATCAGCGATAGACATTACTTTATACAGTTGATCATCTTACTTAAAAAAAAAAAACTTTTGTAGCAGCATGATGGCTGTCCATCTTCCTCTAACTCTGTAACAAGCATAAATGTTCGCCACATGATAAACAGAATCAGAAAACCCTGCAGGAATGTCCAATCTTGGCAACTTTAAGACTGTGGACTTCAATTCCCAGAGTTCTTTAGCCAGGTATGCTGGCTGGAAAATCCTGGGAGTTGATGTCCTCAGGTTTTAAAGTTGCCAGGGTTAGAGCCACCTGAGCAGTATTGGCAAATGAATTGAAAACATGAGATGCAGAGTGTAATGGATTTTAAAATATCTATCATCTATGAACTCTAATGGACTCAAACATATACGATACAATAGCAGAGTTGGAAGGGACCTTGGAGGTCTTCTAGTCCAGCCCCCTGCCTAGGCAGGAAACCCTACACCGTTTCAGACAGATGGCTATCCAACATCTTCTTAAAGACTTCCAGTGTTGGGGCATTCACAACTTCTGGAGGCAATTTCTGTTCCACTGATTAATTGTTCTAACTGTCAGGAAATTCCTCCTCAGTTCTAAGTTGCTTCTCTTCTTGATTAATTTCCACCCATTGCTTCTTGTTCTGCCCTCAGGTGCCTTGGAGAATATTTTGACTCCCTCTTCTTTGTGGCAACCCCTGAGATATTGGAAGACTGCTATCATGTTACCCTTAGTTCTTCTTTTCATTAAATTAGAGATATTCAGTTCCTGCAACCGTTCTTCCTATGTTTTAATCATGTTTTTACATTTTTAAATTTGATTATTTTTAACATTTTTGAGATTGCCTAAAATTGCAAAATGGTTGCGTATTCGATTAAAACATCCATTACATAATTTGGTGCATTAGCAGCATAAAAATCTCCCAGATCATTATTATATTAGAGGCTGTTTTGGATGATTCTAAGATTATTTTTTTTATATAAATAATGAAAGAGTGTCACTATGGTTGACACTATTTGCAAGAATAAATACATAATTTGACACTTTTCCTAAAGAATAATAACGGATATCCAACCCAATAGCAATTGGTTCCAAAACATTTTTTTTAAATGATAAAAAATAATATATAGTTTGACAGAGTCCCTCAACTTTATAAATGTTATTAATTAAAGTAATTACCTATTTTGTAATTCATCTACCAAACTTCCATCCGTTGCAACATAAAATATTTTTTCTGGCTGAAACAGAACAAAAAGGCAATTGCACAAACACAAGATAACCAGGATTTTGACAGAAATTCTAAGGAAAGGATTTTTTAATTCTGAAAAATGTATGTTTGGAAGATGCCATTCTTGTATTTGGTAACATCACAGATACACACTTGTCCCATTACCTAAAACTCTCACAACTTCTGCTTTACTCTGAATGCTGCTAAGTCTTCATATTCCTTTTACCTTACTATCTCTTCCCTCACATATAGAAAGGAAATTAGAATTTTATTCAGTTCTTCACTGCCAAGGTTTAGGTTCCTGACAGGCTGATTTATTTATTATTTATTCATTAAATTTAAATGTTGCCCATTTCACAGTCAAGTGACTCTGGGCTGATTACAACATCAAAGTAATATAAAGTATTTAAGCATTAAAATATTTAAAATATGACTATTAAATGACTATGTTCTGATGCTGTGATTTAGGCACAAACATGCCATATCCTAACATTCCATTCATTCTCCCAGTAGGTGGAGATATCATCCAGCCCCACCCTGTGAGTGTTGTTTAGACCAGTGTTTTTCAACCACTGTGCCGTGGCACACTAGTGTGCCGTGACATAGTGTAAGGTGTGCCGTGGGAAAAACACTTTATATATAGTCAATATAGGCACAGAGTTAAATTTTTTTAACATTTTCTAATGGTGGTGTGCCTCGTGATTTTTTTCATGAAAAAAGTGTGCCTTTGCACAAAAAAGGTTGAAAAACACTGGTTTAGACTAATTTTGTGTTTTGCATTGACAAGGAGAGATCACATAAATTATCAGAGATTTGACACTGCTATATTTATTTAGTATATTTACTATACTATATTTAGTATATTTTTTTTATACTAAAATGTTTCTTACCTGCACAGTTTGTGTTTTTGAATTCTGGAAATTGTATGGAAGTAATTGTTTCCAAAAGCTTTCCTTTGAAATGTCAAAACTGGTGCACATTGGTGAATTGTTTTGTTGAATGTTAAACCAGACCTATAAAATGTTATTTTAAAAATGACTTACAAAATATATTTATATATTTTATATTTTTATAAAACTAACTGTATCTAAAAACATAAGTTTAATATGTTAAATCATTATTTTAAAATAATAGAACATTTTTTATTTGCCACATTTTTAATTTGTAAGAAATTACCAAGAAAGTTGTAATTTGAGTTGAATTTTTATCAGAGGTCTAAAATATAAATGTCTTATTCCTCCTACATTAATTTATATTCATTATACTGTGTTTCACTTATACAGTAAATTTATTCCTTCACAAGGTACAAACCACTTGGTGTTATATCATTCAATCGTTTTCCTTGCACATAAATGTAGTTGTAATGTATAATTTAAACATATACATTTTACTAATATCAGCAAAATATGTAGAAATAAAATAGGAAAAAAATATTTCAGTTTAACGGCATCATATTCAGAGTCACTTACTTGTTTTTTTAAAAAGAATACTAACGTTCAAATTTTAGCTATATTCAAAAATAGTTTTTATTTGCTCAAGAATATTACTAATTCTTCCCATGTACACAAGTATTGTTTATTTTTGAGTCCTCTATGAGTTTCCTATGCTAAGACATTAAAACAAATGTCATATAAAATAGATAATTAAAATGTGTGCTTCTTGTTCAATCTCTTTCTTCTGAATAAAAGTAACTATAATTTTCGATGACATACAACAAAATGATTAATCCTTTCCTCCCCATTTCCTCATGTAAAATTTGTTTGAGAAATTTTTGTTTGTAGTAATATCAGTTCAGGAGGTTTGGCATTAGAGAACAGTGCTGGGGAAATTTCTTAATTCACTTCTAATTGGGACCTTCTAAAAGAAAATGTACACGTTTGCCATGTTTTAGAAGAATTTACTTTATAATATTTGTTCAATGTAACCAAGTTTGACTTCTAACAATAGAAGGCTGGATCTCTAGCCAATGATGTGATGGAAAAATGGTTTTCTGATTCTCAGATTTTCATTACATGTACTGTTCATTCCATGTTGTACTTTATATATACATTTCATCATAGAGCGATAACAAAGCTTTTAAGATTGCAAAATACAGAAAGCTTTTAACTTTTATCTTTTTCTAAATTTAATTATTTTTTGTGACAACCAAAAAAAAACCAATTACTTCAGCTACAAATCTTCACACTTGCTAAAAGCTTAGATAAATGAAACTCTTCCAGCTAAAGCAAGAGAGCATAGAAACAACTGAACGTGTTTGGAGGTTGAATGGAGAGAGCTGTCCAAGAAATTTTTAATTAGAAACAATGGGATAGCAGTCTGTTTGCTTACATTTTTTAAAATTACAGAGATATCAGAAATGTTCAATATAACTCATCTCTCCCCCCCCCCCGTCACATTAATTATAATACTATAATCATGGAATGTCCAACTACTTGGATAAATTAGGATTGTATATACATTATCAACCCATTTTGTTATAAATACTTACATTTTCCCAGCTGATTAAGCAATCAACACTCTGTAGGGGGCAAAATGCATCAAACTGCTTATAGCAGTGGCCGCTCAGGGGATTCCACAGAAAATATTCTCCATTTTCTTGTGTTGCAACATAAGCTACTTTCCCCTGTTAGCAAAATGTTTGTTCATTCCAAATACAAAATAAATAATTTTATACTTAATTATATTTTCTAATTAATGAATCATTCATGTAGCATAGTTTTGGGGGAAAAAACCATCCTTATGTACATTAATATAAATATCTGATTTAAGTTTTAGAATGAGAACACTGACATATGTAAGGCAGAAATAGGAACACCCATAGCTCTCCAAATATTAATTTCAACACACAACAAACTAACTATCATAGTGCAGTTTCATTTCCTGTTTCCCATCTTTAGCCATTCTAGTTCAAGATTATTGTATGTAATTATTTCTCTTTGCTATTGAAATAGGAAGTATAAGAAATAATTTGTTCTGAAATAAATCCTTAATATTTATGATAGAGTTGTCTTAAATATGAAATTAAATAAAAAAAAATCAACTGAACATGCAAATCAGTGTAAATTGAAATTGTGTTGGTACAATACGCATGCAAGTAATTGTTCCATCAACTATTTTGGACAAATTATTTTTTAAAACTGCAGCAAATATGTAATTGCTATTCAACTTCCCAAATGCATTCTTTTTTTTCTATGCAACTGTTTCCAGTACAACATTTCTGTGCACTGTTTCTTTTTATTATAGTGTGATATTATTACATATTAGAATATAAAATACAAATGATAACAGTGGGGAAATGGGAAGGGCGAAAAGGAGGAATAAAGAGGTGTAGGATAAATAGATAAAAAGAAGAAAAGTTAACTTTTCAGCACAGTAATATCATTATAGCCTCATAATATCAATAATTATGAACATAATATCATTATAGTCTCAACTTTTTACTTTGCCTACTCAGTATATATTACTAGCCATTTCTATAACAAAGAAAATTTGTCTGATCAGTAAATCCCAATCATGCTAGTGACAGAAAATGATGTTGACATGGCCCAATACTGCGAGACTGTCATTTAATTTTAATTCTATTCATTCTACATACTTTTTACAGGTGCTATATTTCTTTGAGTTATTTTATACCCATTTTACTTGCGTAGTGTCGAATGTTAAAGAAAGGTAGAGGTTCCCCTGTACAGCCATGTCCAACTCTAAGAGGTGGTGCTCACTTCCATTTCTTAGCTAATGGAGACAGTATTGTCCGAGGGCATTTCCATGGATATATGGCCAACATGACTAAATGCCGAGGCATACAGAACACTGTTACCTTCCCACCAAAGTGTTACCTATTAATCTATTTGCATTTGCCTGCTTTCGAACTGCTAGGTAGGCAGGAGCTGGGGCAAGTCACGGAGGCTCACCCCATCGTGCAGCACTGTATCTATAATTTGAAGATACTTCTGACATGAATAAAGTAAGAGTAAATCCCAAAGTCAAAATTTCATTTTCCTGCACCTCAAGCATAAAATCCTTTAATGGTTTCCAGATGGAAACAAAGTCGAATGTATTCTTCTCTTTGATTAAAGTGGTTAATTTGGTGATCTCCACAAGTTCCATCAGTTTCTCTAATCATTCTTCCATTGTGGAAGTTAATTAATTAATTAGGTTTAGGTTTAGGTTAAGTTTATTTATAGGCCGCCCTTTTCCCTGAGGGGACTCAGGGCGGCTTACAACTTATATAGGAAGGGGAAACATACAAAGACATATAGGACAATACATAATTAAAAGAGTAGAGCAACATTCATTCAGCATTCGGGCGGGGATGGAATATAATCTTTAACCCCAGGCCTGACGGGATAGCCAGGTCTTGAGGGCTGTGCGGAAGGTCTGGAGGGTGGTGAGGGTACGAATCTCCACGGAGATCCAAAGGGTCGGAGCTGCTACTGAAAAGGCTCTCCTCCGCGTAGTTGCCAGTCGACACTGACTGGCAGATGGAACTCGGAGGAGGCCCAATCTATGCGATCTAATGGGTCGTGAGGAGGTAATTGGCAGGAGGCGGTCTCTCAAGTACCTAGATCCACTACCATGAATTAATTTCCATTTTGGCTTTGTGCACTATCCCTGAGCAAGAAGCACTGCATATTCACATACGCTAGTGAATACTAATGAACACTGTGACATCAAGACCAATTCAGTTTGAAAAGAAACTCATCAAAGCATTTTTAAAAGCACCCATGGCTTAAGTTGCTTGATTTAATATATGGGCTAATGCTTTTCTTCATATAAGAATCTCAATCTGCTTTACAATTTCACTCATTGTGTAGTTTAGAGTATCCGAGAAGCATAGTTTTAATTATTTTGCTAATTCCAAAGTTATTTTGCTCTTACTTCTAACACAGATGTTCCTAATAATACCCAGGCTTTTTTCCCAATGTACAGAAGATAATTACACAGAAGCACTGCGTGTTCTTCTTTATTACCAACACCCAATTCGATGCAATGCTAGAAACAAAAAGGAAAAAAAAGTAAGTTCATCTTCATACATAATAACAGTATAATGTCACTGTGAATAGCAGAGTGTTATTATCATGAAGTTTAGAAGCAGCAAGATATTTCAGGTAGTCATACATTATTCAAAAAGTAAAAAAAAAAAATTATACCCCTACAGCCCCGTTCCATGTTAATTGTTTCTTCCATATTTCAAGATTCAGAAGCTGAAAGGAGTTTAAAATAGGTATATAATAAGCATTTGCTGAGATCATATCAGGAGGAGCTGAAGTTGTTTAATTAATTATCAGCAACGAATGAATCTTCCCCCCCCATTAATTATTCTAACACCTACTTAGCAACCTGGTAAAGAAGACGCTATAAAATATGGTCAAGCAATGATATCATACAGGTATCGACCATAGTGTTAAAACAGTGTGAAAATAATGATTTATAACTGATCTTCACAGTTATGACCATGATTATAACAACCAATGTTCTTGTGCCCATGTCATCAAAGTTCAGGCGTTTAGCAGGTGACAGGAATTTACAATTGTTACAGCTTCCCAGGGTAACATGGCCACCATTTATATGTACTTAAATAGAAAGCAATCTCCCAGTCTATTAATGAACTGACGAGCAGCATTTGAAAAAGTTCCCTAAATAAAGTGCAGATAAGTATCATATGGGTAACGTCTGCTCAGCTTCATTAGAGAGAGGATGAGTTCTTGATATCCTCAATACATTATGGAAGGGAGGGGGGAAGGTGAAGGCATGTCAGACTCACAACAAGTATAGCAATAAAACCCTGCATCCCAGGCATTTAATCCCATCACTTGGAAGTTACTAAAACAGAATTTACAAAATCAGTAAATTGTTATTATTATTATTTGTTACATTTACGCCTTTTATGCAGTTCATGAAGTGAGAGACTCTGAGCAGCTTGCCTCTGTTGATTGCTTGCAGACAAACAATAAATAATATATGCACAAACATCAGGATTACTGCAAAATACTGATATAGAATATCAATATATGTGAATACTTCATGTTTAAATTCTAGGCTTTTTCTAGAATTGGATCTGACTTCCTCTTGTTGTTCAACATATTGCATATTGAGTGCTTTCCCCAATCTGGTGTTAGATGGAGATTACTCTTTCCAATATTTACCCAAATTCATTATTTATGAACATTACTAAAACGCTGGTGAATAATTTAAGCGTGGAGAAAAGAACTCAAGGGAGAAGGCTTTGAATTGCATCTAATATGCAAAAAAAATATGATAATAAAGCAGTTAGATTGGCATGTGAATTCATCTGGAGGACTGTCAAAAGTAAGGAAATCTTTGGTCTGTAGGCTACCAGGAAGACATGGAGTCCTTAATCCTAAACTATCTTTATCTGATAAATTGATTCCCCACCCCCCACCCCCAAATTCACTACTGATCTCCAATCTCTATTCTTAGGAATAATGAAGAATATTGAACAGGATATTACATATACTTGATATGAAATAACTCCTGCAACAAATATGTGATGTCTGTGCTATTTAAAGATAGCATTCTTTCCAGAAATACCTTGAAGAAAAGTTGGAAACACTTTGAAGACACCAAATTTAAACTATCCTTTTGGTTGCTAAGCACCCCTTGATCTATTCCTGAACACCCTCACTGATGCATCGATTATTTATAAATCTATACTGGGAGGTGGCTGGCATTATGCCTGTTATTTTTCATATTATACAATATTTTCAGTGAGGAAGACACTGTGCCTTTATTGGAAAATTCCATTTTGCTGCTGCTTAAATTGTGTCCTTTGCAAGATTGTAAGTGCATAAGTGCTTTATTTTTGAAAGAATCTATATCCTGGTCATTTACAAAGGATGTCTTTAAAAAATCTAACAAAGAAAGAAATTAAGATTTTGAACTAAAAGCCATATCCAGAACAAACTGGATATATTTGAACTAGCATCAGCCACCAAAGCAGAATAATGACTCATTTATTATCCATTGTCAAAACTAAGTGTGATCAAAGGCCTTTCTTTGCATAGATCTCCGGTCAAGATTAACAAAGTTCTTCCTATTATGGAAGAAATAGCACTATTGAGAAAACCTTGGATGAGAAGTGAAAAATCTTCAAGGAAAAACAAAGTCCAGTTGCCTTTTGAAAAAGCACTTTTGAGATATTGAGAAAATCCTAATAACCACAACAGAAACCTCATATTCCTTTCTAACAATAGCCTCTCTTTCATTTGAATTCTTCAAATTCTTTTATGACAACCTTATTTTTGAATACAATATTGAAAATGGTATAATACTGATATAATTGTTTCCCAACAATTATGGGAAAGAGCTTCCCAACTGAATTTTGTATAAGAAGAAATAATATTCCCTTTTGGTTAAATTAAAACAGAAAAAAAAACTCACTTACAACGGAATAAATTGTAATTTTTACTTTCAAAGAGCAAAGAATCAGATTTGACTATTCAAAAGGCAAGGGATGTTTTTAGAAAGATATAAAGAAGAATTGGAGGAAACAGAAACAAATCATAGAAAGAATTTCACTGCAGTCATAACAGATGCAATGGGTATTGGAAAAAGATGATACTGAAATAGGTACTACAGAGAGAGAGATACCATATTAACAGGTAAGGTTTCCATTCAAATATTTTGATAATAATATTATTATAAATATTTGTATTTATGCAGATATTATATAATAATATTATTCTAATTTTTATTCGGGGCATAGTCCAATGGAGAAAATATATGAATATCTTTGAAAATAACAATTACCCTGGATTACAGAAGAACAAAGGCAAATGATGAATGGACCTATAATGCTAATTAATTTTTCAAAAGCAATTAAAAAGAGTAAACCTGGAAAGCTGCTTGGATCAGATGATCTGTCAAGTTTGTGTTATAAGTACTTTGAGGATGAATTTTTACAACATTTGCAAAAGGAAGGAAAGGGTGAAAAGAGGGGAAAGATGCCAGAGACTTGGAAAGAGCTAATATAACAGTTAAACCTAAAAAGGGACAAGATCGGTTTTTTACGATGATTTAAGTTGAAGATTGAAAATGATTTTGCAAGATTTTATTCATGAGGATCAATTTGAGTTTTTACCAGTTGCAAGATAATGTTAAAACCAGGTTGGACATTTTGAAATATTTGAATGTACTTAACTGAAAAACAAGAAAAAACAGGAATAGATGGATGGAAGAATTACTTCAAGCAATTGATTAAAATTCCATCTCTGTTCTAAAATGAATACTTGATAAGAATTTTGTGCTGGGAAGAAAACTATTCAGAGAATGACAAAGCAATTGCTAGAAATATAGTACCGGTATTTTGTAATCTATGAGGAAGTAATTTGAAGCCTTGTTTTTAATTATAATTTTTCTAATCTAATAAGGTTTGGCGTAGAAGAACTTTAATATGCTCCCTATAATGATGTGTGAAGTCCAGATGATTATCTTTGCTATATTTCCAGAAACTTCTACCCTCTCTGGGGAGGGATGTCGGCTCTCTGCTATTAAGACTTAGCAGCAGAGAAAAGAAAGAAATAATATTTTGATGTCAGATGGGAAAAATGCCCTGGCATTGGGAGGACTTGGTTCCATAGCCAATTATTTTTTTTCCACTCTTCTGAGTTTGGATGGATTCTTCCTCATCTGAGAACCTTCTGGGCTTTCTTGCTCCTCAGCACTAGATACAGTGCACACAAAGCTTTAAAGAACTTGTTCTGCATCAAAAGAGAAGAATGGTTTTAAGGATAAAAAGCATGCTAACAAGATAGAGGTAAGTGGTAACTGTATGAAACATGAGAAGAAAAGCTAGTGAGCTATGGGTGATATATCCTATCTCAGAGTAAGACAGAAACAAATCTGGAAACAGAGTGGTCTTTATTAGGGTGTCAGATTCTACTTCTTTTTGTATTATTGCATATCAGAGTAAGTGAGAACAATTTCTAAGAATATCTTCCCCTCTGCAAAAAACACATTCCTGGATTTTATCATTCAAGTTAACTATTTTTTGTAAACTGATAAAGCAGCATGACATTTACATCTTTCACTAGATCCCAAGTACCACATCAGTCTTTTTTCTTTCTTTTCCTAGGTCCACTCTTGGATCAAACTGATTTTTTGATAATTCAACTCTATAACTTAGAGTTAAATTCAGAATAGAACAGACAATATTACAATTAACAAAATAGCAACAAAATCAAAAATTATTTGCCAGTCTATATGAAAAATAACATATTATTAAAATCTCATTAAACAATTATGAGACATAGTGGCAGCAAATTAATCAGTTTTAATTTTTAATATGGTAAATATTCATAAATATAATATATATAAACAAAAAGTCTTTTGGGGTCCTCCATAATTTTTAAAAGTGTGAAGAGGTCCTAAGTGAAAAAAGTACAAGAACAACACATTTATATCTCACCTCCATATAAATACTTCAGAGACTATCATTGCAAATTACATAAAAATAAAACCATTTTTAAAAAGTCAGCAGAGCAGTATTACTATGAAATTTGGCATTACCTCTGATGTCATCCACACATCAACATCATTATTTTCATCCACTGTATCTGCTATACAAGGAATTAAAGATACGAATCTTGATATAAGGTCCTAGAAAATAAATAAGGTGAAATCCAGTCAGCAGGAAATCAAATCAGTAAATCTGTCTGATTTGTTTTATTTGGAATTACAGTATCCATTAATTATTTAGTCATTGTATTATACTTTTTATATTTATTAAGAAATGTAAAGAAAAAGTTCTAATTGGAATTCCAGAAAAATCTAGAGAGAAATGATAATTTGAAATGCCTCAAAGCCATATTTAATTAAATCAGAAAGTTTTTATTTAATAATAAATCATACTCACAGAAGTTGAATTGGGATCTTTTGGATACATATCTAGCAATAATTGTGGTGGATTCAAAGGGCTAATGTATTTAGTTACTAAAATATTCCTTCCCTGATTGTTAAAAACTGAGGTCATTATTCTTCTCTTTGGAAACACTGCTTTCCATGTTTGCTTAAAAATATATGCTCTTTGCAATGGTGTTTCTGCTTCATGATCTGCAAACTAAAGACATATTCAGAATTGTCTCAACTTACAACCACTTAACCATATGAAGTTATGATGAACCTTCCTTCATTTCAAAGTTACAACGGCCATACACACCCTCATGGCCACATGGTTAAATTTTGTGTGCTTGGCGTGGCTCACTTTACAGCCGTTTGCAGCATCTCAATATTTTTCGTCAGTTTTCTGGCATTCCAGCCAAAAAAATGCCCATTGGGTAAAATAAATCTGCTTAACAACCAGTGTTTGCTAAATGACTGCCATAAAAATGTAAAAAAAATCAGGCCCTGTCACGTATGCTTCAACATACAACCAACATGCCATATGACCATAATTTGGGGTTTAATTATGGTCATAAGTTGAGGAGTATTTATAATTGGAAAAAATATTTTGAAAATATCTTGTATATCAAACGAGATAATTACAAATGCCTACCGTATCCAGATCTAAATTATTTTCAGCAGAGGATAACTGAGGTTCAATAGTGGCAAAGATGGTTAAAAAGCTATATTCTTTCAGGTTCTGCCCAAAACATTCTTCTTTAGGGGGTACATATGTCTTACTCCAAGTATATCCAAGTACAACAGGTGGCATATCTATCTGAAATGTTCCACAGATCTGAGAACACATACATTTTAAAAATACATATAATAAAGTCATAGTAAACATCTGATGGGATGGCTGTGTTACAGGGATTATACTGACATGTTTAAAACCATATTTCTTGTTTTTCATTACCTTAGATTGTTCAAGCAGAGCAGAGAAAGGAAACACAATTGATCCAAGCCAGTTTTTTCTTATGTAAGAATGACCACTGCAACTATTTGGGCAGGCATCCTAGTTAAATATATAACTTGGATTAATATTTTGTATTTAGATGAATGCATGTATCTATGTGCAAGAGAGAGAATGCAAGATAGCATATGTGCATTTTAAAAATACAGTATCCCCAATTGCAACTTTCGAATTGTTTTCAAAAGTAGTCCCATATATAATATTAAAATAATCTAACTGGAAGTGACAAGAGTGAATCATATTGGCCAAGTCAGTATGCTCCATTAATAGTTAGTTGGTTAACTAATCGAAGTGGAAGAAATACATCAAGAACATAATGAAGTGGAGCATTCTGAACAGTGTTTATGCATAACATCCTCTTTTCTTAAACAATATAATAAGAAATATAACAATTATATTCGGGACTTAATGATAACTTTCAATTTGTTAATCAAAATAAAAAAAACCTATTGATTCTGATTTCTTACACTTATTTACAAATCAGTATGATTCCTTATTTAAAAGTTTATTCTTTTTTCAAATACACAATTTACCTCATGCTTTTCAATCACAAATTCATCAAAAATGCTAATATTTATGTTGTCTTTTATTTTAGATAGACCTAAAAAGGTATAATCATGTGCTGGAGAGCTGAAACAAAAAACAAATATTTGAAATGAGACCCAAAAAAGTTCTATTTTTTCTACTTTAAACATATACAAATCAAAAATATTGTTAAAATATTCACGATTAAACAGTAATACTATTTAAACTATATACTGCGCTGTACAAACTCTAAATCTTCTGTACAATCGCTTACATATGTTTCCATTTGAAACTCTGAAATCACTTCTAGATTTAGAAAATATTAAGTCTCATACATAAACATTTAATGGACTATTCATATCTGTTAATTTCGAGTCTATCATTTGTGTGAATTTCCATAATTTGCATAATTATAAAATTGACTAAATGGCATTATTTGCAATCAAATTTCAGTTTAATAAAGATAATCTTGAATCAATGATCTACTGTTTTAATTGACTCTCAGTTTAAGCATATAGCGGAATTACATAATGAGGAAAATGGTAAACTGATGCCAATAATACAAGTTTAGATTTAGATTACATCAAATATAATGGACATACTGTTCCCTGAATAATCTGTTAAAGTGAATTTTTTCTGTTTTCCTGTTTTCTTTATACAGCAAACCCCCTCAAAACATTCAGGTAATAAATAAGAAATCATTGTTTTGGGTCATGTTTCACTATATGCAGATAATGTACAACTAAAGTCCAATGCAATGTCTAAGACAGTGTTTCTCAACCTTGGCAACTTGAAGATGTCTGGACTTCAACTCCCAGAATTCCCCATTCGCTGGTTGGGGAATTCTGGGAGTTGAAGTCCAGACATCTTCAAGTTGCCAAGGTTGAGAAACACTGGTCTAAGAAAATGGAACCAATTGCAGTGGGAGAAGTATTTGGACACAGAGGAGACATGGAATTTTTACTGAGTAAATGCCACATTCATCTTACTAAAACAAGTTTTATTAAAGTTGAAATGTTAACTCACTTAAAATCAACTTGAATTTCTTCGTTCCAGCATGGATGAGAGCCATCTGCAGTGCTAGTCTGATAAACTGTTTTCTGAAATGTAACTTCTACAAAAGGATGAACGGTCACCTAAAACGGAGCAAATGTTTTACCTTATTAAAATGGAAAGGAAGAGCAGTTAGCAAAGTTACATAACCTCTTTCTCTTCTCACTGTGGACAGTACAAAAAGCAGTTATTACTTAAACACAGTACTATTCTGTTTCTACTTATGCTAAAACAATTTGCAAAATACGGTAAGGTATAGAAATAATGGAAAGTGCTGCTTCCAGTGTTCTTTCCAATCTCTTAAACAGAGTCACTCACAGTGTAACTGGGAGGGAGAATGAAGCAGTTAACCAACATTTCAAGTCACTGCCTCTTATATCAGAGAATGCACTGGGCGGGAGGGGGTGTTCTTCATAACCCTGGATCTGATCTGCCCATTTTCAAACTCAAGATTTCTTTTGCTTTCTCTCCCCACCATACACACACACACACACACTTCAATCCAGTTCTGTTTTCAGATAAATATTGTCCTAATGGAGAGACAAGTTGTAAAAATTCTTGAGCCCCTTTCCCTAACTTTAATAATGCAATGGGTTAGTCTAGATGACAAGCTAATACTGTTCATATTCTTCTCATAAGAATAACTCCTTGAGGGGAGGGCGAAACTCAAAGAGTGCCTGGCCCAAAGTCACCCATTTGGTCTTGATGCCTAAGGGAGGGTGTGTTAGATATTCCCTCCCGCTGACAGACTGCAAGAGGTTTCCACCAAGGTCCTCTGTTCCGGCAGGAACAGAGGTTGAATCTCATTGGCTGAGAGGTCTGACAGATCCCTTTAAAAGGGGATGCTGTCCGACCATACCCCAGCCGGATGTTTATTTGACTTGCAATAAGGAGCTGTTGTTGCTTAGCCTTTTGTGCCTCTTTTACCCGATGTAACACTGGCGACAAAGATGGGATCGGAAGACGATTAGGCAAACAAAGAGAGCAAAGCCTTGCAAGTACATCCAGCCCGGAGCATTCCGTGAGGCATTGAGCTAGACATCGCTGAACACCCAGAGAGAACCAGAATGGCCATGCACGCCCCACCAACTCCGTACAATCCAGCTACTGTACACTGGGAATCGTACATGCTACGATTCGAGTGTTTCCTGGAAGCGAACGACCTCACGGGCATCCCAGGAGCCCGGAAAAAGAACTTATTCTTAGGGTACTGCGGCTGCGAAGTATTCGAGATGGCGAAAAATCTTTCAGAACCGACCCCTCTGCAAGCCGTATCCTGGTCTGCGCTACAACAAACGCTGAAGACCCACTACGCGCCGCAGCCATCTAAATACGTTCGCAGGTACCAGTTCAATATATGGAACCAGAAAGAGATAAAATAGAAAAGTTTAAGCGTAAAAACTCCATACAAGTGATTCTGACACCCAAACCTGAGTAAATATTATAGCCACATGTTTTTATATAGAAAATAAAATAAGAATAAAAGTTCACCCTGGTCTTGCTGTAAAAACACTGTTACATTATCCATGTTAAAATACATCTTTAAAAGTTCCCTAAAGCTTTCATTAAAATCTTAATATTTAATCCAGGTCCAAACTTCACATTTTATAACCACAAATTTTATTTTCTTCTACAGTCTTTTACATTTTGCATTTCCTTAAGACACGTAAAGGAATTAACGTCACATCTTCTGGTGAGATGGCATTAATAAAAACTATCCAGTTAAGGATATTGCTTTATGTTCCTTGATGTTATATTTTTGCTGGCTGTTTCCAAAACCCACACCTCCATAATGAAAACATTAAAATCCATCTATTGAATTACATGCACATTAGCAAACTAATCCAAGAGTCTGAAAACAGAAAAGGGTTAGGATAAAATAAAGGGTCTTTATTTATTCAAAGTAATATTTTAAATCAACTGGCTGTTTTGCCAAGTGTCAAAGTTTATTCAAAGTAATATTTTAAATCAACTGGCTGTTTTGCCAAGTGTCAAAGTGTCAAAGTGTCCAGGAAATTGGTTCTTTTAGAAGAAAAAAATCATAATTACCTCAGAAAGAAGATCACCAGCATAGGCTGAATTACCTAATGCAATATGTCTGCCTCGGGATATACAATTTGGTAAGTATGATGGTGAATAAGTAACTGCAACCCTAACAATATTAAAAGAAAATATTATTTATATTTCAGCCAGTTTTTCTCATTAAAATGCATCATGACCCCCATTTATTGATGCATAATAATACGTTAACTGTTAATTTAAAGAAAATCTGAGTAAAAGTTGTAACTCAAATTTGCTGATACAAGGCAATGCGGTTGGTGGGCATGATAAAATATAAAATATAAGTTGGCATGACATTACTTTTAGAAAAGTCTAATCAGAAGAGTCATCTCAGCAAACTTTTCATTTTCATTTTGTTGTTAAACATGGATATTGCTAATAGACTGCTTCTCTTGCTATCAATCACTTGCTATTTTCTACTATAACTTGTTTTTCTCTTAATGAATTGTACCAATAAATCATATAGAAATTTCAGGAAATATAGGAGTTATATAAATGCAAATTATTACCTAGATATTCTCCCCTGTAAACAAAGCTACGAGAAATACATCACATATTCATTCCGAAGAAATTTTCATTGTAACATGATTTATATTCTTATGCTTCCATTTCATATATTTTCTTATGATTAGAGATTGCATAAGAATCATTTATTTAGGGATAATAAATGCATTAATGTCCAAATTATCTGATACAAGTTTTCTTTCTAATCTAGAAAAAAAAGTAGTAGTATTCTCTTTGAGTGTGCAAATAGGGTTCCTGCCCAAATTATAGAGGTTTTCTGAATGAAGTTTGGTTCTAGCGCAGAACCTGCATGTGGGACAACACAATAAATTTGTGTAGAGGAGGTTGCTGGGTGCAGTCAGACATATCCGCCAAAATAATATAGACAATACGGAAAAGAGGAGTGAGCATAAATAGGTTTGCTCATTCATTCATTCCTCTCTCAGTGCAAAGGAGCTGGTAATTGGACAGTAGTGTAGTAAGTGCTATTTTTCTGCTTATATGTGTTTCCTATTTCAGAATAACAGGAAACTTCTAAAATTAATTTTAATACTCAGAAAATGTTATGGAAATTGCAAAAAAAAAAAAAGGATGTGAAGACCATGTTAGTTCTGAGATGACAATTTGAATACTACAGCTGTAGAGAAATTGCATGATAATGAGTAATTCGTGGGAAGGTAAATGAGGAATCAGTTGAAAAATGTGGGGGATAAGTAAAATATGGGGTAGTAGCACTGGAGGAAATGAAATGAAAAGTTTATTCAAGCCAAGGTTCTCAACATTGATAATTATTTGTGTTTGACTGCTTGGAAGGCAGGACAACAAGGACAAATAGGCTGAAAAAACAGCTTCTATCCCAGGGCAGTATGAGAGAACAAGGCTAGGACCCTGAATTATTTGGGTAAATTAGATGAGGTTATTTGAGGAACCTGATAGACTCCATCTTGAATATCTGACCAGCAAGTAAGCTTCCCTGGACAATCACTGGTTGGAGCATAATCAGAAAGTTATAGTGATCTGATCAAAAATAACCTGATCCCTCCCTTTGTAACAGGGAGTAACAGGAAGCCGGTAATGATCATTGTTTAGTTCTGGGAAAGCGAGGTCCTTTGGGGCTTCCGAACACGTATGCTTTCGGAGCATTTGGGGAATTTAATTGCACTTGTATTTTTTGCACGCACTTGTATTTTTTTGTATCCAAGTTATGACACATATGATACATCATTTTGTGTATTTAAGGTGCGCCTATGCACCTTGTAGGGATTCTCATTTGCTTGGGAATCCACCTGCGCAGGTGTAATAAAATGGTTGTTTTCTGTTGACCATAGCCTCCTTGACCATTTTTTGGTATGAAGAAATTATATCTGGAATATTTTTCTATTGAATTCTATTGTATAGTGCAATACTAATGCAATATCGGGTTTTCAATTCAATTGTATATAATGTGAAGGATGTGTATTTGTGTTTTATTTTTATAGTTATAATGTAGACTGAAGATGGCATTTAATTTCATTGTACGAGGTGCAATGACAATAAAATTAACTTAACTTAACTTAAAAGCACTACAATTGCTAATTACCTTGCAGTGTGCATGACCACCCTGTTTCCCTGAAAATAAGATCTCCCCAGATAATAAGCCCAATCGGGCATTTGAGTGCATGCGCTAAAATAAGCCCTCTCCCGAAAATAAGCCCTCCCTGAAAATATTGCAACACAGCAGCAACCGTGAAGTGACCACACTCGCCGCCTCCTGCACCTCAAAAATATTAAGACCTTCCCGAAAATAAGGCCAAGCGCTTATTTCGGGGTCCAAAGAAAATAAGACCCTGTCTTATTTTCAGGGAAACACGGTATCTAGATAATCTGTAGCTATAGTAGATTACTGTATTATTGTTTTACTATAGCATCAATGAACAGTCTGTATTTTACTATATTACTAAAAACAACTTGTTTGCATTAATTGAACGTTGCACCTACTTGGATGTTGGTGCCTTTCTTGCAGGAATATTGTATGCTCTCAATATTCTGATAAGAAGTTTAACATCTCCATCTGTGACTCCCTGGGCTGCAACCTTTCGTCTCTCTTTCCTTTGTGGTTTCAAATGTCTTCTGCGTTCACTTAGCTTGAAAATGGCATTACTCAATTGGCTAGAACAAATGAAGAAATTAAAAAAGTTATTTTGATCAGACCGAAAAAGTCAAGCTGATGGCGTCAGCACTGTAATCAAAGCTCTTTGGTATTTATGTTGACTTCACATGTACATACAAAGGATGGGGATGACAATCACACTGCTGCAACTGTCTCCTTGACCCTCTCCCAATGGATGCTGCTGGATCCAATTCATGTGGAAACCCTTGTGTGCACCCAAAGGATTTTGATTATCGCAGTTTACCTGCTAATAACAGGCTGTTCATTGATGTCATCGTGCAAATGATACTATAGCAGGGGATGGCATTTACCACTTCTCAGAGCTTGAAATATATGCACAATTGGTTTTATAAAACAATTTCACTTCATATATTTTATACTGTTTACCAGATGCCACAAAGCATATCGTGTTGTAAAACTGTATTTGTTCTAGTGTTTCAATAATAAACGAGATCTTTCAGACTATTTTTTTTAACCTTTCAGTTTCATGTAGTAAGAAGTTTTTTTGGAATTTTACATTAGGCATTTGTACCCACCTTGGGCCGTTTTAAAATAAGTTGTTTAAAATTAACTACCTCATTGATATAATTTCTTCATAATCACTCACAAGGTCTGATAAATTAAATTTGTGCCTAATGGTCAAAATTTGTTTTGCAACTTGATTTCGCATCTAAAAAAAAACATAGTAAAAAAAAAGCATAAGTTCTCTCTAAAATTTAATCAACATGAGTTTAAGTCAGAAACAAAATTTATTTAGCTGTTGAAGGCTCCTTGGTGTTCTCTCAGCTTGGTTGTTTTCTTGCAGATGTTTCATTACCCAAACTAAGTAACATCATTAGTGCCATTACACTAGCACTGATGATGTTGCCAAGTTTGAGTAATGAAACGTCTGCAAGAAAACAAGCAAGCTCAGAGACCCTGAATTACAAATGTTCTCCTTTATTAGTATTTAGATGTTGTTCAGTGGTGGGATTCAAATAATTTAATAACCGGTTCTCTGTCCTAATTACCAGCTGAGTGGGAGGGGCTCCGTGGTCATGTGACTGAGTGGGCGTGGCCAACTCAACATAACTCACATCGATGAGTGCTTCGCCTTAGCTGTTACAATGTAATAAGGGTTAACCGGAGAGGCAGTTTCTGTAAGCAGGGCAATAAAGATGAGGCTAGAAACAACACCAGAATTTTTCCTTCCTGCCTTCCTTACAGGATTAATCCTGTAAAGTGGGGGGAAAAGAAAGGAGATTTCTTCCAACAACTTATTCTCTGAACTGCTTAGAAAGTTAACAACCGGTTCTCCCGAATAGGTGCAAACTGGTTGAATCCCGCTACTGATGTTCTTAATGCTTTGGAAGTGCCAGCAGAAATAAATACATTTAGAGTGAATTATCTAGTACAGGCATTGCTTGAAGCAGATAGCTATCAGCTTGGATCCAATACTGCTTTAAATATAATTTAATAATTAACTATAAGAAGAGTAAAATTTAATGTTTGGACCTTAGTTGGTTTATTTTTGTCAGCTTCAGTGAAATGGCTTATCCATTAGAAAAGGCATAAAGAAAAGACTGATCAGATATTTAATTTTTTAAAAATTGACATACTAATTTCATCTACATCTCGCTTCTTTAAAATTAGTTATGGAGTGGGAGGTTACTGACTTATGTGGATTATTAGAATTTTAAATAATTGGTTTATTTAATAGAGTTTCCCTCTTTTCTATAATTTAAACTTTTTTAAAGAAAGAAACATACTACTTGTTCTCCTTTTGGTTATCTAAATTTGTTAAATATTTAGCTTTATCATATATCTGCAGATTATTTTCAGTTACTGAATAATTTGACTCATGATTTTTAAAATCTAGCATTTATGTCATATCTCCACCAGTGGATCTCAGTACATTTGCCTATTTAAAAAATTGGCCCCTCTCATATTTAACATGGGGGAAAAAACACATTTGGAAAAATAATTAAACCTATTCTTCAAGCTGGTTTGGCTGTATTAAGAATGCAGTGAATGACCTCTGCTGTTCTAGATGGGTAATTTTTGAAAATAGCATATAACTTTGTTGCAATACATTTCCCTTAACCTTGACTGTTTGGGACTTATTAATGCTTTGCTTTCACTTGCAGATTATAGTGACAAAGTTTACAGAGGTCTAATTAAAAAGCATATTAACTTTAAACAAAAATATAATAGTATGTATTTTGATTATTCTGTTATTTTAAGGTAAAAACTAAATGTACCATTTTAAACCTAATTATTAAATACAGTGTTTGTAGAAAATTATTTTCTGTTATGGGTTTATGTAATCTGTCGTCTATTATCAATGGCTGACATAATAAAGTTATAGTACTAAATTAAAGTGAAAAATGTGAGTCGTTATATGAATAGAAATTAATTCTTACTTGCTACACAAGATTTAAATGAATGTATTTCATACTGATCAATATTCAGCTTTTGTATTAACAATATAACTGCAATGCATTACTTTAAGCAGTTTTTATGTTGATATAGCAATGTTACTTATTTTATTTTTGTTCCACGTGAATTATATATGGATTTAAACCATGGCTCTCTTGAGAAACCATCTGTATTTTGTTGCTGATGATTTAAACCATGGCTCTCTTGAGAAACCATCTGTATTTTGTTGCTGATGTTATTACAGCAATTATATCCTAAGCAGCATATACTTCAGAAAAATATACATATGTAACATTAGGAGACTCTTTCTATAGATGGACAATTGAAAGCACCCTGTCATATTGTATTACTCTGTGGTTTGGAAGTATTACTCTTTCGGATAGGAAGGCTGTGCAGAGATGGGCGAGGAGGCGGAAAATATTATTCAATGTCCACTTCCTTCTATGCAGGACATGGCATATAAGACTTGCTTAACCAGGGTCTGCAATATTGTCAGGGACGCTACACAACCTATCCATGACCAGTTTTCTTTGTTACCTTCTGAGAGGAGGCTTCGTGCTATCAGAAGCAGAACAACTAGATTCTGTAATAGCTTTGAACCATATAGTATCAACCTTGCCAACTCTCAAGAATCTTTTTTCTGCTATGTATTCAGAACGGACTGATGTGTGTGTGTGTGTGGGTGTGTTTTTGTGTGTGTGTGTGCGCGCGCGTGGGTGTGCATGTGTAGCATATGTATATGTGTGTGCATGTATGTGTATGGTTATAGAATTAGAATTTAATTTTTTAATGTGTGCCAGTATGTTCAAGAAAAAAGTGACAATAAAGGTTAACTTATTTTAAGACAACTGTCCTTAGGTTTGATAGAAATGGAATACTACATTATTTTTATTTTCAATGCAGTAGTTTCCAACCATTCATTTTCTAATCTATTAAAAACTGTCATACCATCCTAACAAAGTTGGCAGAACTATTTCTTTGTGCAGAAATAGGATCCATATCTGTCATAAACATGTCCTTTTCCAATTGGCCTCCATGTTCCTGAAAGAAGAAATGGATTGTTTTTATTAATTAAAAGGAACACTAGGCTGTTCAGCCAAGTAAAATACAGCATCTAGGTCACTATATTTATATTCTACCTTCTTGAAAGATATAGATTGTTGTGGTCTTAAGTAACAATTATTTAGCATTTAGAGTAGTACTTTCTATTCATTTCATACAGTGATATCTACTATAGAAATCTAATATTTTAGTACCTCAATTTATGCTGGTATATAATTTAAGTATTAGAAAATGTTCCACTAGTTAATCATATAACTCTTATCACACTTTTTAATGGGAGGACTGAATATAGAATGAATAAATAGTGTAACTAATGCATGCAAGGTGTAGGGAAAAAAAACAAGCAAAAGGAACCTCTGTTGATCCATGAGAAAAACTGAATTTGTAAAAAGCTAAGCCTTAGGTCTATCGATTACAGAGTCACTTCATAGAATTTTGTTGCCATTAAATTGTGTTGCCATTAAATTGTTGGAATACATTCCGGGTGTTTGTGTGCAGGGCAGTTTCTGCTGTCTGAAACACACATACACAGGGATGCAAAAACATCGCACCAGAAACATCTTTCTGGCCTAACGGTCATAACTCACTATGCAGCCTCATGTAACTATGTGAGCCAGTTACTCCCACACCTGCCCTTTCTCCCCCCTATGCTGTGCTGTAACTTTCTATTCCCCCTCTCCCCCTCCCAATGCCATGCAGCTTGTAACTTTCTGTTCCCCCTTTGCCCACCCTTTGCCATGATGTGATTTTCTATTGGTTTATTTGTAGAATGCTGTGAACTTTTCATTAGTTTACTTGTACCATGTGTGATTATATATGCCTTTTGATACGCTCCTTTTTGATGACGCTGTAACTAATTTTTTCTAATAAAAGAGCCCTTCAATGATCATTCGAAGCTTTTGCTCATCCCAAGGAATTTTGTCTGGTGTTTTCCTTTTGATTAGGCAAGGACACATGAGCAGCCCACCAGTGTGGCAACAACGCCGCATTAAATGGAGTTGCTTTCCATTACCTTCTTCTGTTTTCTCCCCCAACACCCCAATCTAGTTGCTTACTTATCACTGTGATTCTTTTAAATGCTCAGTTGATGTGTTATTGCATCTGTACAAAGCCATTATCAGAAACCCTCCAAAGAAGCTTAGGTGTGGGCTCACTGCTTTAGCCATCACTGGGAACCAGGCCAACATCGACTGGCATAGGCATTGGAAGAGGTGAAAGTAGAACATGGTGTGAATGCACAGTGTAAAATTAAACTTCAATATTTGTTCTTAAAGTAAAATACCTGAAAAATTGTGTCTGGGATTTCTTTGTCAAAGAGAGGAATTTGCTGAAAACAGTAGAAGCCCAACTGTCCTAAATTCCTAAGCTGTAACAGCCGGAAACGTTTGCAATTTTCAATATGTTCTTCAATAGCAAGGTTAAATTCTTGCAGTAGCTTAAGGCGAAAGTGTTTTGAATCACTTTTCTCCTGAGATTGCGCATACTGTTAGAAAATAATAAATATAAGTTGGGATAATTTTGATAAATACAACCAATAAATACAAAAACTTTACTGCTATGAACATTGTTCACATGCTGAAGAGGAGAAAATATAATGAAATCTGCAAAGATTTTGCCACTAAAGAAGCATAAGGAGAGCTAAATGTTTTGGAAAAACAAACTTATTCAGAAAATAATTGACTTTTTTCTTTATGTATGTATATGTATGTATAGAAACAGTAGAACTATTACTAAATGCTATGAAAACTTTTGTTTAGTCAGCATCTAAACAGAGCATCCAACATCTGTTACATTTTAAGATTATAATGTTTCTATTTAAAGAACCATGTACTGTAACTATTATAGTGAATAGATATCTATAATTCAAATACGTATTTATCCTTCCGTTTAATTAATTTTATAGTCACCTAATCAATGAACTAATAACTACAAGCATTTTGAGTATCAATTCCATAAGTCACATTATATGTACAAATGTTTCCACACCAGTCCTGTGTCTATTGCCATTCAATTTCAATTGTTAACTAAAATGTCCTGTATTATGAGAGAAAGAAAAACTCTCCTTTTGCATCTGCTCACACTGTAAACTGTACTTGTACTCTCATGTTTGTTAAAGAGGAATCAAAGCTACAATGAAACAAGTTGGATAAAAGGATAAAAGACGGTTCTAAACTTGGTTCTTGTAAAATTAATAAATAAGCGATATGATCATGTAGGGTTAAAAAGGAACAACATATACACACTTTTTACTTATCAAAAATTATTACAACATCCTATTTTAGTTTCTTGATCAGTGTTTCTAAGTCTTTAAATTTATTATTTAGAATAAAAAAATTATATTGTTTAACATTTATTACAGTTTCTTTCAGAGAACTCAGAACTTCATTACAGAAATTCCATCATTACCATAATTAACTCAAACAAATCTGAGTAGTAAGGATCATTTGGGTCAATATTTATATCTTTTGCCCAGTCAATTAATTTTTGGATATCAGAATGCCACCAAATTCCTGTCCCTTTTCCTGAACTGATGTTCCTTGGTACACTAAAACAAAAACAAACGAAAAAAACCTTAATGTGAAATAACAGTCTCATTATGATGCCACAATAGGAAAAAAGAAACCTGAAAGAATATAGACTTATTTTAACAGTTTAAAATAGTCAACGCATATGAACCTCAAGATGTATTCCAGCACTTTAAATCATACACTCAGAGCTACTAATTTAAGGGTGTAGAAACAGGCTGTAAATTATAAGAGTGTGGAAAAGACCCTTAAAAGAAGTCAGTAGGGTTATATACCTGAAATGTAGGCTACTGGGAGCAAAATTGTGCTGCATCTAAAAGAATGTAAGAAAGTAACCATTTCTGAGAATAAAAGTATGTATGTTCCTCTTAATTTTGGGCAAGATCTAAATTTATGGTTAGTTTAGGAAAACTTTGTAGCAATAATAGCTAGGACGATAAGCTGAACATGTACATTGCATTAGGAATATTGGTCTGTTCTCATTCACTGAGCTGAGGTGGCGCAGTGGTTAGGGTGCAGTACTGCAGGCCACTTCAGCTGACTGTTACCTGCAGTTCAGCGGTTCTAATCTCACCGTCTCAGGGTTGACTCAGCCTTCCATCCTTCCGAGGTGGGTGAAATGAGGACCCGGATTGTGGGGGCGATGTGCTGACTCTGTAAACCGCTTAGAGAGGGCTGAAAGCTCTATGAAGTGGTATATAAGTCTAACTGCTATTGCTATTGCTATCAGAGAAGCTCTGATCTAGACTCTGGTATAGATCCAAAATGGGAAAATTTCATGTCAGGCCCAGTTTAAGGCCCAAGGACCACTGGCCCTCCAATGATGGCTATTAAGTATAGAGCAAATTAACATATGACATGCTTACAATTAGCCATCCATGATAAATTTCTAGTTAATTATCTGGAGACAAGTTACGCCATCACAAGATTAGTAACACATGTCATTTATGACCAGTATCTATGCAATACAGAAACTTAATGCTAACATTTTCTCACTTTTCGAGCAAAATCTGAAGTGCATTAAGTCCTCACTTTCCAACCACTCATTCAGTGATGCTTTGAATTTACAATGGCACTGAAAATAGAGACTTACAACCAATGTTCCCTCTAATTTTTTTTCAGTGTGTGCGGAAAAGTATAGTGTTTGAGCAGCACATTTTCATGCCTGAGCACCTGGATTTTTTTAGCCATAATTGCCATCAGAGCAGATGTTGGGGAGGGGGGCAAGGAGGAAAAGGGTCCCCTCCCTCTCCCTCAGACCCTCAGGAAGGAAGGAAGGGAAGGGAGGGGGAGGGAAAGGAAATGGGAAAGAAGAAAAGGAAAGGATGAAGAAGGGAGGGAAGGGAAGGGAAAAGAAAAAAAGGGAAAAGGAAATAAGGAAAGGAAAGGAAAAGAGAAAGGAAAGGGAAAGAGAAAGGAAAGGAAAAAGGAAAGGAAAAGGAAAGGAAGGTAGAAGAAGGACAGAAAGGGAAAGGAAAGAGTGGAATGGATTGGTACTGCTCAAAAATCAAGTCTCAAGATCCCGTGGACCCCTTTGGATCAGGCAGTCCAACTCCACGCTGCTTCCCTCTCTCCGCAAAGCGAAGGGATCGCAGAAGGGCTGCTGAGCCCAGAACGTGCCTTCAGATGACACAATGCCTGAGAAACGCGGGATGTGCAGAGAAATGCAGGCCACAACTAGCAAATTGCGTTTTCCCAGGAACTGACTAAGCCCCAGAGGACCAATGGGAATTCTCCCTTCTGCAGCATCATCGTTCTCCTGGCAGAGTCTTCCTTGACTTCACCCGCTGGAGGAGAGAATTTGGTGCAGAGAGAGGAGGGGGAGGGAGGGGGAATATTTTAAGTCATATTTTAAGACATTAAAAAACACTGCGCGGAAGTTGGAAACTGCTGTGCGGCATTTTCTTGTTACGTACGCGGCCGCGCAGCCACACAGCTTAGAGGGAACATTGCTTACAACTAGTTCTTGAAGTCACATGATTGCGATTCAAGTGCTTGTCAAACCATGCACATTCACAATGATTGCAATGGCCCATGGAAACTTGTAGAAATAGGCTGTGCTAAGCCAAAGCCTGCAATTTTTAACTACTTCAAACTGGAGTGCAGAGGTAACACAGATATATGCAATTAGATTAGCATCATTCTATCAGCGTAGTTTCAAGATTATAATTCACATGATTACTGAGGCAAAAGCAAAAATAGGTATTTCCTCAATTTATGAAATACACAATCTATTTCTAGGAAGACTTAGAACTCATAGATTCCTTGCAAGACAAGGAAAAGAGATGCATGGCATGGTAGTTTGTGCATTGCAGGGAAAAATAGATTGTATAGATATTTTTTTACAAAAGCAAACAGTGAAAGTAATACATAAATATCATCACCTGTTGGAGGAAATAAATGCATGTTGAATAGTAGGAGCCAAATGAATTTCCTTATCATTAACTGCCCAAGATAAAGAATATATTAATTTTCCTGATGTCATAATACATAATTCTTCTGTTTGATTTTCACCAAAGAAAAAAGAAACATCTACAGTATAAACATAACCAAAACAAACATCATTGAAACACCAGACTTTTATTTCACTTTAAATGCCACATATTCATTGATGTAAGTTTTAGATGCTAACTTCTGAAACTAACCAATAGACTGTTCACTTGCTAATGACAAATCTTTGGCACTTAAAATTAGGGTCAAATTAGTCACAATAAAATGGATCTGGCTGATAAAAATGGGTATATGAGCATCTGCTTTTAAATTGTTTAGAAAAACAAAGACCTTTCATCTCACCAATCATAGCCTTATAGTCTGTTCCCATGTGTATTTTGAAATATACTTCAGGTAGCAATGAAAACATGAGGGCCACTAATTTACTAAGGTTTCTTCCTGGCACAAATAATTGAGATATATTACTAAAAATAATGGTAATACAAAACCCCGAATCATTTCAAAAGAAGGGCTTTGAAAATAATTTTAAATAATTTAGAAAAAATGTGCTACATTTGGAAAGAGTTACAAGCGTTTTTTTAAAAAATGTATCTGAACCCAAATATATTATGCTTGTCTCCAGCCTTAGTATGTGTCCAGCAATCCCAGCCTTTCAAGGAAACTCCTTCTTCTTTACAGTTCTCCATTGCATGAAATGGTCATTCTAGGAAACAGTGCAAAGCATTGTAAGAAGCCCAGAGTCGCTGTGAATGAACAAGTTATTTTTACCAGTAAAAGAAAGAAAAGGGAAACCTCAGAGGCATCTTTTTCAAAATTACACTTAATCCTTCTCTGCCTCTAAGTTTAACACCAAATACTTCTTTCGTTTTGTATTTAAAATTTGGAGAGAGAAAAACCACAGTGAAACTGAAAACCTGCCTCGTAAAAACACACAGTGAAACAGAGTAAGTAATTTGAAGAAGTATTGCTGTAAGTAACTTACTGCTTCCCACTGCTCCATCTGAAGGTTTAACTTGTTGTTCACAGCTAAACTCTACTTCATCCAAAACATCCTTGCTTTTCAAAATAGAGTTATTAGGAAGAGGTAAGTAGACTTTGGCCAGCAACATGTTTTTATTTGACTCCATAATCTACAAAATAATAAATTATATAATATAAAACCATCTGTGTCAAATAAGAATTGATATTAATTAACCAAAGTATAAGGAAGAAAAAGCCACAATAAAAATATTTTATATAGATAGAAATGCAAGGTTAATATTATAAATATATGTATCTAGATCTAAAAGGATTTTTCCCCATGGGTTGCTTCTACATAAGCAGAACTAATTCAGTATAATGAGTGAGTTTTTGGAAAGATCAAGGTACCCATCTTCCCACTGCTGAATAGCTTTGGGTCATTTGTTCTCCCTCATTACAACCTTTGTCATGGAGTGGTTGTTGTTGTGAAGAATAAAATTAGACAAGATTGCCATGTATATTGACTTCAGTTCTAAAAAAAATAGAACAGAGAAAAAACCCAAAATAGAATGCAATTAATAATAAATAAATAATATCTAGGGGCCAGTCAGTTTTTCAGGATTGCACAATCTTACACTATAGTGAAGGCACAATGTTGTTATAAATATCAAAAAAATTAAAATGTAAACAAAATCAATGTTTTGAAATCAAGTCTTAACAAAAAATGCACAGGACATAGCTACATCATGAAATTCTTCCCTTTTGTGGGGGTGTTATATTTAATTTTGTAAATTGGTGGATACCATACAACGAGACCACAAATATTGTAATGTCAATCTACAATGCACATTTGCAAAAGAACCGGTGTAATCTCCTGGAATATATAAATTACTGATCGCAGCACATTATAGGCAGTCCTCAACTTATGACCACAATTGAACCCAACATTTATACTGTTAAGTGAGAAATTTGTTAAGTGCCCCATTTTATGACTTTTCTTGCTTGTTAAGTGAATCACTGCAGTTGTTAAATTAGTAACATGGATGTTAAGTGAATCTGGTTTCCCCAATGATTTTGCTTATCAAAAGATGACTCCAGGACACTGCAACAGTCATAAATGTGAATCAGTTGTCAAGCATCCAAATGTAAATCATGTGACCATGAGGATGCTGCAACGGTCATAAGTGTGAAAAATTGTCATAAGTAATTTTTTTCTGTGCCATTGTAACTTTGAACAGCCACTAAGCAAACTGTTGTAAGTTGAGGACCACCTACAGTATTTCAAACATTATGGAGGACATAGTAAGTTCATTCAACAAGCATGTCAACTACATGCTTATCCTGAGATAAAATAGTTAAATATAAAAATTCCCCTCGAAATAATAGGAACAGAACAACGTTCAATTAGATGAAGGTTTTGTAAAGAGAAGATTATTAGATTTCAGATGCAACATTCACATCTGCATAGATACCTCTAGCTGAAGGGATTCAGACCAGTTTAAAATCTGAATTATAAAATGTTGTTGGAATATAACTTTAAAATCATCACAAAGAGAAAACTCTGGAGTGCAAGAGACCAATTTATTATTGTAATATATTTTAATAAAATATTTCTCCATTTTGACCTTTTCTCTTCTGTTCTGTTCTTCACTAAAAATGAACAAATTAAAGTTAATATTTTATTTAACCATACTGTCACACAAAAGAAACTACACATAATTTTTTGCAGGAAAAAAAAAATGAAGAATGCATTTATAGGTAGTCCTTTACTTAGGACCACAATTGAGCCCAAAATTTATGTTGCTAATGAGAATGACTGTGAAGTGGTTTATAAATCTAATTGCTATTGCTATATCCATGTTTTTCAATGTTGTTGTCACTTTGAACAGTCACTGAAGAAATGGACATAAGCCAAGGCCTAGCTGAACTATTAACCACAGTATTCTTCTGGAGAGCTTGAACGAACTTCAGTTCAGTTGGACCGCTCTGAGTTCTACGAGAAGGCGATAGAAAGACCTATTCTACAGAAGATTGCAATGTAAGGTGGGGTACAGGGAGGAAAATTTAAAGATACCAAAGGATATATCTGCATTTAAAAAAAAAAAATTAGCCATTGAAAAGTGAAACAAATATGAATGATACTCAGAATCAATGTTGCCTATATGCAATAGATAAATATTTAGATTGAACAAGAAATAGATGTAGAGATAAATGAGAAGTTAGGCATTTTTTGTTTATGTATGTTTAAACAATAGAATGAGGATTACTTAAATATGATAAATGTGATAGAGATTACCAATACTGTTACTCTGTACATACACAATATGGATGTATATTTTTTTAAAAATTAAATAAAAATATAATTTACAAAAAGTGAAACAAAGTGGGGAAAAATGTGGAACTCACAGTGGACATAATTTTGCTGGTGTTATTTCCGATATAAAGGTCATATGAGGGACGAAAAATGTTTTCTTTCCTTCTCTAAGGTCTGTTAAAGATTGAGAGGTACAAACAGAATCCAAAGAATCCTAGAATTCAATATTAATATTTTGATTATAATCAATACTCTCTCAAAAGATAATATCTGCATTTTTTAAAATGCATTTTATAAAAATTTCTACACAGGTTTACTGATTTCACAACATTTTATTTTTCCTTTTTTTTACCTCTTTTTCATCATCTTCTGATATTTTGGCTAGATATTCATCCAATTCAGAATTATGCATTTGCCTTGAATATGAAAAATATATGAAAAATAAACAATAGACATTCAGGAGTACAGAGTTAACAAAAATGTCCAAGTTATACATTACTTTCTTCCCCTCATTTTTAGTAGGAAGGAGAATACAATTAACAATGGAAAAGTGGGGATAGTCTTTTCACTGTCCTTGATACCCATTGTAAAAAACTGCAGTTTCTACTGATGATTTTGCATTGAAAAATGCCAGCTATTAAGAGAAA
This sequence comes from Thamnophis sirtalis, assembly GCF_051295495.1. Classification (NCBI taxonomy): domain Eukaryota; kingdom Metazoa; phylum Chordata; class Lepidosauria; order Squamata; family Natricidae; genus Thamnophis; species Thamnophis sirtalis. The sequence continues at coordinate 1,784,363 of NW_028261395.1, forward strand.
GACACGCCGAACATAGTCCAAGGTGAAATATAAGCTTCATTAATTATTATTATACCAGCACTAAATTATAGTCTCGGAAGCAGCAGTGTATGATTAACATATTGCTGCAGTCACCCCAGCCTATTAATGATTTTAAGGCCACAAGGTTATGGCATTTGGTGATAGCATACAGCCTATCCACCGATTCTGTGTGCCATATCATATTCTAGCAATAAACAATTGCATTTCCCAGTAATGTTTCAGAACCCCCAAATTCAACTCTCTGTGTCCTGTTCATAAGTATAATTTAATGCAAAAATTAAGTATTTATCATTTAGTGGTAGTTTTAATTTTTAGAATTTTACTTGACCTTTTACCTCCCCTGTGAGTTCGAGTAGCCCAAAGCAACCCAATTAGTTGGACAGTTAGTTGGACTCTCCCTAATCCTTGTCCATCATCTTAAATAGCACCACTTTGGCTCTATCAGTTCTCTCAATCTTTCTACTGTGTATCTGGGAAGGGCACTTAAAACAAGAATATTTGGTTAAAAGTGGATCTAAAACAACATACTACAATTAACATTAATTATGGCTTATAAAATTTAATTAGTAAATAAGCCATAAATTTAGATTAAACCATAATATTCAGAAACACTTTCAATATTCAAATATTATAGGAATAAAAATTAGCAGCCATTTATATTCCGTTTCTATTGAGCTTTCCAGAAATTTCTCTTCGTATCAGGCCAAATGCAGATTTTATGTCTTCTAGGCTTCTTCTTTGTTAAAGTTAAAGATACATATTTTTCCAAGATTGCCATGATATTACTTTTTATAGAGAATTAATACACAAATTCTAATCGCATTATGATTGCCTTATACATCTACCTTTGAAATTGAATCTTTACAGTTGTACTGGTAAAGCTTTGCTGTCTGCGTAAAGCCTTCATCTGTTTCCACCCTTTCAGCATATTTTGTATTAAAGAATAATCGCGCTGTTGTTCCTTGTCATATAATATTTTAGTATTTCTTTTTTAGAATGAACATAGGGAAGAAAATTACAGTGGGAATTCTACTTTTTAAAGGCACAATAAAAGCTAAACATTAATTTCTCCTGTTGGGAATGCACATACACCGAAAACCTTTTCTTATATACTTATGCAAAGAACAGGTGGCCCTCAGCTTATGATCACAATTGAGTCCAAAATTTATGTTGTTAAGTAAGAATTTGTTAAGTGAGTTTTGCCCCATTTTACGACATTTGTTGCCATAGTTGTTAAGTGAATCACTGCAGTTGATGTTAGTAACCTGCTTGTTAAGTGAATCTGGCTTCCCCATTGAATTTGCTTGTCAGAAAGTTGCAAAAGGTCGTGGTCCCGGGACCCCGCAATGATCACAAATATGAATCAGTTGCCACGCTTCTGAATTTTGAACATATGATCCTGGGAATGCTGGAAAGCTTGTAACTGTGAAAAATGGTCCTAAGTCACTTTTTTCAGTGCCGTTGTAACTTTGAATAGTCACTAAATAACTGTTGTAAGTCGAGGACTACCTGTATAAGTGTCTTCTTGTGAAAACAGAGATACACCACAAAAAATAAAAGATTACCTGAGACATTTTTAAAAAATCACTATTGTTTAATGAAGATCTTGAATTTCCATCACACTTAACATTTTCAACATTCGAATAGAGATCATGAGGTTTATTTAATATTAAAATTAATATTAGAATGGAATAGAATAACTAGTGAGACTTCCAGGAAAATAACGGTGGACTGAAAGTGATGGCAATGGAATGAGGGCAAAAGGATCAGCACCTCAAAAGTCCCCTTTGGATAGAAAAAAAATAGAATAGAAAAATAGAATAACAGAGTTGGAAGGGACCTTGGAGGTCTTGGAGGGGAACTTAATGTGGACATGAAAGGAGCCCCCAACTGGCTGTCCCCCCAGGCAGTCGGGATGTCACTGGTTGATCCTTTCACCAGATAAGTGTTTTGGTGCTTCTGATATGGGAAAAATGCTTTATGTTGATTTTTATGTCATAAAAAGTTTTATAAAATATGTAAACTTCCCGATTCCACAAGAGTCATAGGCTGTGAATTTTAGCCCATTCGAGGTGCCTTCGTTGAAAATGTTTTACCCTATTGTTTTGCCTATTAAAGATTACAGACATAAGAGTTTTTAATAGTATATAAATTTCAGGGACTGTAGAAATAACAATAAAGCAAATAAAATAAATAATACCATTAATAACAACAATAATAACAAAATAACGTATCTGCAGCATGTTTGAAATATTCCAGGATAACAACATACCTGATTTGTGATTTGTAATCCTTTATAGTATTTGTACTCAACCGGCCTGTTTTTAAATTTGTTTCTGCTAGTTTTGTTGCACTTATTAAGGCTTTTAGCTATAACAAAAATAATTTATAATTAGTTAATTGTTATTAGTGAATTAGCATTAACAAGTAGAAAAAGCAGTCTGTAAAACCGATGCGTATATTTATAGTGGAAAATGTCTACATTTTGCAGTCATGATGTAATAACAGAAAATAAAAAGAATAGTCATAGACATTCTGCATAATTCCAGCAGAAATATTTGTTTCACAAAAAATGAATAATCCTCAAACTTCAGTGTAAAAGAACTAAGTAATTTGGCTTCATTCAGCCGGATATTATTATTAAAAGAACTTTGCAGTAGAGGATAATTGGTCTCTCTAGAATCTTTTTTTATGTTCTGGAGATTTAATTTTAGGAAACCAAACAAATTATGGCCATAAATAGCTCTCTATATGGTAAATGGAATTTTTCATCACAATGTTTTAAAAGAGATGTAAATATTTCCATTATCATAAATTGACTACAGTTTTATATGTCCTATTACAGGTAATCCTTGACTTACAATTGTAATTGAGCATCCAATTTCAGTTGTAAGCTGTAACAGACATAAAGCAAATCACTACATGATTTCACCTGATTTTAGCTTTTTTGTGGCAGTTGTTAAGTGAATGTGGCAGTCATAAATCAAATGCAGTGGTTGTTAAATGAATGTTGCAGTTGTTAAGTGAATCCATTGTTCGCTATGGGGTGCTTTGCCAGAAACCAGAAGTAAATGTTTCCAGTGAAACATTGTGACTGCAGAATGTTACAAAAGGCTGTAAATGTGGGCTGGTTCCCAAGTGCCCTAAATAAATATGTAGCATGAATGCAATTCATGCATTCAATTCAATTTATGTTTAAACAAAAACAGTTCAAAGGCTGGCAGGGAGTGGGGGGGAAACAACAATTCACCATATATTTCTAGGAAATATATTTTAGACTCTTTTGAATGTTAATTTGACATGTTAATAATAAATTTATTGTCTCATCTATGTTGGAATATTGTAAGCAATATAGAAATAGAGCTCTAATCAAGTCAAAGTTTCAAAATCAATATGTACGGATATTATGACAATATATATTGAAGTTAGGGATATTTCTAGTTTTCAAATTGAGACAATCTGGTCATTTAAACAACATCCTTTCAAACAACATTATAACTAAAATATAACTAAAGTATTCTCTTACTTTTTCAGAAAGCAAGTTAGTAACATTTTGCTCTTGTCTTTTCTGAAAACATTCATAAATATCAATCAATTTAACAGCCAACACTTGCTCATAGTTAAAAAGAGGATGATGACTGAAGACAATACTTGATATGTTAAGATCTAGTTGATACATTTTACAGTCATCAAACTTGGTACAATTTTCCAACTCTGGTTGCGTTGCCTATTTTGTGGGGTAAAAAACACAAAATTTTCTTTTAAAGAAATAAATTTTGAACAACAATACAGACAGTACTTCTATGTATGCACATTTTTAGAGCAGGCTCTGTAAATGAATCCAAAGTGAGAAAAACCTGTTTGGCCTGATAGATAAAACTTTTTATGAATCAACATAGAAAATTATGTTTTTCTGACACCATTTCAATTTTATGAAATATTTCAGACTTAACTATTAGATATGAGATTGGGTCAAATACTAGGGTTTTTTGTACGAATAAACAGCAATGTGTGACAAAGCCATGGATGTGATTGGGTACATTTGTATCCCCTAAAAGATTTGATACAAAAACCAAAGCTGAAAGGCCTGAATAGGCAGCTAGGCTTTAAAAACTAATTCAAAATGAGCAGAGATCTCTGAGATGTTTGCCGCATGCTCGTTCATGTATCCTTCAAAGCAAATTATATCATAGCATCTGCACCTATCTTATGTAATTCCAAATGCTAGTACAGCCCTTGCATGAGTAACACCCCCTCCACAAATTGTTATTTAATTACCGTGAGGGGAAAAAATACTGTCAGTGTTCCTGAATGTATGTAACACTTCTAGCAATACAAACTGAATGCTATCCAATGAAATATATCCCTTTGTGAAGTAGTGTGAAAGAATAAAAACAAACCTTTTTGTATATTGTCTTTAATTCTGTGACAGTCTTAACAGGGAAAGACACTACGCCATGGCTTGATTGCTTGACCGGAGAAGGTAATGATATTATTTCCCCACTTTCTTCAAACCAGCCTTTTGCCTTGATAAGGATGATTCAAAAGCATAAAGAAAATCAAGCAAACTAACAAACATAATTTTTTTAACAAACAAATTGTTTAGAAAGTAGTTCTTTAAAAAAAACGCAAAATCATTTTACCCCTTCTCGCTGAAGGCGATTCTCCATTTTGTGGTACATATTCCTAGGAATATAAGGCTTTCTTGGAATGTAAAATCCTTCCTCTTCTAGGAGTCGTGGTGACATATTGATTGGTAGCTTACAGCTATGTGTAACTGAGAATAATTAAGATGACTTCAAGAATGATGTATACTTAGAGATTGCAATGCTCATTTTCTTCCTTTTACTAGTTACATACTGAGAAAAGAGGTATACATGAAGACATTTTACACAAGCAGAGTATATAGTTTTATTATGGAGGGGGAGCACCTCTTTGACATAGTGCCATTATGCCGTTTTTTGCAGCATAGAAATCTTCCCTAGCATTTACAAACAGTTTTATGGTGAATTGTACATCAGTATAGATAGGTTTAGTGAAAATGCAAACTACATTAAATTTTGCACATGATAACAGTTCTATAAAATCAGTATCAAAGTTATACTATCTTTGGAAAGTTACATCACCTGGTGATGTGCTTGGAATAAAGAGTTGGTTCCACCCCTTTTCCTTGTCTACTTTATTGAAATTACAGGCAGGAGATTTTACTTCAAGTAATTCTGTCAACATTTCTTTCTCATGGACAAGCAGTGGAGTTTGCTCATTTAAGTTTTGAAGGCAGCCATCTGTTGATTTCTATTGTTCATCATGAAGAAAAACAATGTTAAATAATACATTCGGGAATAATTGAATACAAACTAAAATGAAACATATTTCAACTTAATTCTTTGAAGTGATAAAGGTAATACCTAGAAAATAATCAATATGTTCATAAATGAAATCCAGTCTGAATGAAAAGCAATGATATCTACTGTTTTCAATTTCCATGTATCTTCAAAGTTTGGCTGGAAATTTTTTTAATCATTTGGAGTAGATGTTGAAAACAAACAGAATTCCAGTGGCACAATAGTAGATTCTACTTATGTAGACAGTAAATAGAGGGATATCTTTATTAGAAACACAAAAAGGTGTCAAAAGAGACACATTGTTACCCTCAAAAGATGGGTAGTAGAAAGGCTATAAATATAAATATTTTAAATATACAAATTTGATAATTTGGTTTTTGATTTGTCAATAGTATTAACAAAAAATTGTCCTATTTGAAATAATTTAAGATAATTATTTGATCATTTCTGTTGAATTTTATTATATCATTTAACTTGACAAATTTCATCAAATATGCATCAATGACCTACAGAAATAAACAATTCCTCAGTGTTCATATTTCTGTTTTTTAAATGTAATTCTTCAATACTTATAATTTTCTAACTCATTTAAAATAACTTCTTTAACAATTCAATAACTTATTAAACTAATGATGCAATCCAATATACATTGAACAGGGAGCACACTAAGGATATAAAAAAGTTTTGGACTGAAACAATCTGGCTCTGGAACATTCTATTTTTTGCTTTGAACAGGCTAATGTGTACAATGTGGAATTCCTTTATGAACTTCTAGAAGTTGATTATTTGCAATCAGAAGTGGTCCAGGTATTTGACACAGAAACACACTTCTAGTAGTATATAGCATTCTTCTTTTACAACAGCTTCCCACTTCTGCAAGGGGCTATTTAGATCCTATCTAAAAAAGAATACTCATAGTTCAATGTAATTTATTAGTTCTCATTTGGAGCCAGTAAGAGGATGAAAATGATACAAACTTTCTGCACTGAACAATTAAAACCAATGGTTGTTGCTTCTTCCATTTTTAAAAATTATTTTGAAAAAAAAACAATGCAGCAATTTTTAAAAAGACTGAAAAAAGGCAGGATATTAAAAAAAATCATATTACTTCTAATCCAGTTGCAAATGCACTGTTTTTATACATTAAAAACATAATATAATGTAATTACATATAAGTACATATTACTTCCATGATTATAGTGAAAGATTTCCAAGAAACTATTGAAGACTTACCATATGAGCAAAAAGAAAAAAATAATAAAATAATATTTACTTGATGTGTGTATACATTCTGAGACATTAAAATAACATTTGAATATTGTTTATTTCATTAAAAACAGTAATGAAGTATACAGCACTATATCTAACCTATTTATTAGAAAGAACTACAAGCCACTCAAATAAAAGAAAAGGACAATTCATATGTAAAGAATAATAATACCTGTCCAACATTTGTATCAGGTTCTTTCATATTGGAGTGCTCTTCAAAAGTTGATGTAAAAAATTCAAAACCCACATCTAAGGGTACTTCATTCTAAGAGTGATAATAGAACAGATATCTGAACAACTGTTGATAGATTGGACCAGTCATAGAGCAACCTTTTATCACATGGCAAAAAAATAATAATCTGTATTTATAATCTGAGAAGATATCTAAGTATGTATAGACTGCTACATTCACACTGATTCAAAAAAAGGAAATTATTATTTAAATTGCATAAAATACTATTTAAAACTAAAAATCCATTTTAAATTAATACATACAATATTTCATTAACCACTCAGTTATCATTTGAAACATTAAGAATTCATGACAAAAGGATTCCAGTTTAATACTAAGAATAATTGATGTTAACTTTCTGGCAAATTCCATTAGTGATCAGGTCAACACAAAATTGTTCAAAAAAATAATTGTGCCCATTTTCTGATATTCCTGACATATGTAGCTATAGAAACTAACTATTTATTTCACAGTATTCATTTCCGTGCTTGTTGGTAAGGTTGATGGAAAATACAGTGGTTACTAATTACCTATTTTCTATGGCATCATCAGTTCTAGGAATGATTCATATTATTTATTGTTTCAAGTCTGGCAATTAAAATTTAGATACGGTATGTTCGTACTTATTGAAACAAAAGAATGGGGATATGTCAGCAAGTTAGTTCTGTTGCTATCAATTTTTTGCTATTTAACCTTTCATTGTTATATTTGACAGACTGAAATCCATATTTAGCTTTCTGCTGACATAATTTCAAAGGGCGTTTCCTGTTTTTTTATTGTTGACCTTTCAGATATAGATCATTTTTATTTTATTAAGCTTTCTGGATCCTCCCTGATGCTTGTACCACTAATTTTAAAATAAATATAAATATGAAAAATTGAAACATAAAACTGAATAGAATTTTGCTAGAAAACATTTTTTCAAAAACTAGATCAGATTTTAAAAGGAAGGAAAACAATTGAAAAGATTATGTTTTTTAAAGTTAAAAGGAATAGACCCATTAGGATCAATTAGAAGTTCTCCTAGATTCAAGCTTCCTGTTGTCTGGGGAAAAAAAAAATCCTCCAATGTGCAACTTTTCTTTTTCTTCACACCAACAATCGAATAAAGAAGTACACGATCTGCAGCTATTTTCTAACCAAGATGCAATCTTAAAACTCAAGTACAGGTAAATATGTGCAATTCATTTGCTTTCATTTTTTCTTTATGTCCCATAGTTGCAACTTTGTTATTATTTTCTTTGGCCATTGAAAGCTCTGAAAAAAGATAAACAAATCTCTTGTGTATGCTCTATTTCTAATCCTTTTACAAGATTACAGATATGTTTGCACAGTTTATATAGAACATCAACTTTAACTTTTAATAATATTAAGTAAAATATTAAAAATTAAGAAGGAATCATTTTTTTTAATTTATGTTAGGCAGTACCACATAACTACAGTTCTACAAAATTGTGCCTTTCTCTTTATTAATATCCTGAAACTGAATCAAACTATAGTTCATTACTCTCGGGAATCTTTTTCACAAAAGTTTTGTTACCTCAGCATTTATTTCTTGATTGTTTTGAAAACCTGCAGCAGAATTTTGTTTGTGAGAAAAATCTTTTTCCTGCGCAGCCTAAAATAAATATTATGCTCTATTTAGTATATCACTTTTAACATACACATTAACAACTAAAATCACATACAAATTACACATCACATAACCACTTTTTTTCTGGGACACTTCAAGTGATGTTGAAGGTGAATATTTTACATTAGATTATCTTTTATTCCTTTCATAGAAACTTAAATCAATATTCTGTATTTTTTTTTCCATTTAGTTACAAACCAATTAAAACTATCACCTTGACAGTTTTCAGCTTTTCTTTTACTCTGTCCCGTAATGCTTCAGTTAATGTATCTTGTTCTTCTACTTCAGCCACATCTAGAATCAAGAAAACATGCATTTTTAGAATGCAGTTTGTGCCAGAATTATTTCACTGTCCCTGTAGTATATACTGTAGATCCAACAGTAAAATACGTTACTATATTTTTTTAGTTTTTCAAGCTGCTAAATGGTTGCGTTCTGCATATGAACCACATACAGAGACACACATTTAGCAAAATTCCAAATGAATGCATATTTAATAGGATTGTGCTCTGATTCAGCTTTCAACCTGACATGAGAGTCTCTGATAGCCTTATCTCTGATTCAAAATCGTCACGGAATTCTACTTCTAATATTTTGAGATCATGAGTTTGTGAGATCAGCCTGCTGGAAAAGAGAGGATGCTGTGTTTTGCACCCAAAAATAGGGGAAGGTTTTTAAATAGTAATTTCTGACACTTACCCATATTGGTGGGGAGGAAAGGGAATATTGGACTCAGGGATCAACCAGCATATCTACAAATCAAATTGAGCTCTATAACATAAGAACCCAATTCAGTTTTTGGGACAAGTAATACTTTGAGGTGGATACAAATTTCCATAATTGCCCATAACTGATTCTGCTCCAATTACACTTCATTAGTGTTGGCATTATTGAAGGAAGTTAAATCCCACAGCTCTCCTAGAAAAAATGAAATATCCTGGGAAATGTTGAAAAGGCAGAATATTATATTTACCTGGATAAGAAAGGGAGAGAAACATGTCTTTAGGCACGAAACAGACTCACTCTTAATAGCCCCCACTTTCTCAATGGGCCATTAGGGGCCCTGAACTGGTCTTCTCTACATAACAAAGATAGGATTTGCCTTCTACAGAAACTCACCACATGCATCTGGCAAGAAGCAATGCTCAACCAAACGACGGCCTAGAGGGTTGCCCCTGAAGGGCTCCATGGGAGCCTGACAACTAATCAGAATATATTTCTTACACAGGAACAGGAAACAGAGAGGTGGACCACTGTACTGTGATATTTGAACGTTCTTGTTTTTCACAGTGCATCTTTTTTCATTCTGATTTTCTCTAATAAGGTATTATATTGAGAAGTCAAGACAAGATATCTTCCCAGGATTTTTTTTTAATAGTGAAAAGTATGCATAAAAGCATAAAATGAAATAAAGATCCTGCTAAATAAGGATAAAGTGAAATAATAAAACTCAATTTAAGGCACACTAAATGTTTCTAAATTTCATATCCACTCAAATAAAACATTGAATTACCTTTCTGTGGAGTTTGTTCTTGTGCTTCAATTTGTATTCTTTCATCATATAGGTTATCCTCAGTTTGCTAAATTGAATAAGAAAAATTGCTAATAAACTATAACAACTACATTCCCGTATGGCTGATTGATTGATTTAATAAATTTATATCCCATCTTTCCTCCAAGACAGATATTTGCAAAACATTTTATTTTCCAGGTGTTTCCATTTAAATCTTCTTATTTCCCACAATAAGAAGCTGATCAGATTCAAAAAGTATCAATGTAAAACAATTATTTTTGTCCATTTTCATTATACACTATGGTTACTTGTTTTATAGATCTCTGTCATGTCTATTTTAATTTATGTATCTCATATTACAACTTTTCCTCAGCTTGAACATTTTGGTTGCTCTTTTTTGCCTCTTTTTTATAATACAGTTATCAAAGTTCAGCAACCCAAATTGTGCATTGTGTGGGTTTACACTGTGTATTTAAAAAAAGGCATTATAGTATTGGCAGTTTTATTTTCCATTCCTTTAGTTACTAACATTTTTTCAACAATTGCCACAACAGGTCACTGACCTCAATTTCCATTCATTTATATCTGAATTACATTTTTCCTTGAATTATATTTGCCATTTTAACAAGTAGCATTTAGTATTTTTATTTGATATACTCTTAAACCTGTGCAATACATGCAGAAAACAATAGAAATCAACAAGGTAGCATAACAAATATTTATCTCCTCAAATGTTATATTACTTTGTAATTATTTACCTATGCTTTTTTGTTTTTATCTTTCAGGATAAGTTACAGTCTCCTGAAAATTGGCTACCTGCTAATTCCTAAATTAAGATGTACTAGTCCCAATATGTACCATATCTTATGGGAAATCTATACAGTTTCTCTAGAACACAAGTGTCAAACTCATGGTGACACTTTGCCATCACATGATGTTCTGTGACATTTTCCCCTCCAAGGAGCTGGGTTGGCATGGTCTACGCATGAGAGCCGAGGAGAGAACTATAAGAGCCGAGGTGGCGCAGTGGTTAAATGCAGCACTGCAGGCTACTTCAGCTGACTGCAGTTCTGCAGTTCGGCTGTTCAAATCTCACTGGCTCAGGGTTGACTCAGCCTTCCATCCTTCCAAGGTGGGCGAAATGAGGACCTAGACTGTGGGGGTGATATGCTGACTCTGTAAACCGCTTAGAGAGGGCTGAAAGCCCTATGAAGCGGTATATAAGTCTAACTGCTATTGCTATTGCTATGACACATTTGGCCCATGGGCTGCCAGTTTGACACCCCTGCTCTAGCATAAAAGTTATCCATTGTTGTTCCTCCCTGCTTCCTGTTTTTAACTATTCTACACCTGGAAGAAACCTAAATATAACCTGTACTGTTTTTGTTGTTTTGTGATTAACTTCAGGGTACAAATTGGTGTATATTTAATTTAATATTTTTCAAATAATCTTTTCTTTAGTTCAAAGCAAGTTTGTCAACATAGAGGCATTTTTAAAAAAGCAATTTCTGAAGACTATCCAAAATTCTAAAGAATATACTATATTCTATTTCAATATGGACAAAAGTACCTGATTTCTAATACTTTCTTTAGGTAAAGAATTTTTTTTCTTTGCAAGTCTTTCCTGAACTTTCTCTTTCTGAAAAAAAAAAAAAGGAAATTGTTATAAAAGTTTATCTGTAAGGATACAAAGCCCAAACAATGAATATAATCACATGCTTATTTCTCAATATTTAATATAACAAATTATCTAAAGGACAATTTTATGTAATCATTAATAAATCAGTTAGAAAATAATGTATTTTAAAATATTTTTCATAACTTGCCTCACTCTTTTTATCTACTAATGCCTCCAAATCTTCATCAGAATCCATTTCTGTTAATTCACTGAAAAAATAAAAACTATAAACATTTATAAAATATATGTATCAACATAATTTCCGCTTGACAATCAGTAAAAAATAATATACAATTACTTTAATCAAAATAAATTTGTTGGGACTATGTCCATGGCTTTTTAATATTCTTATGTTTTAGCATATTTCTCTGATTGCACATAAAGTTATTGAAGCGTTCATTGAAGATAGCTTGTACTTATGTGGAACTGTGCTATGATATGTCTCATGTTACATCATTGCTGTCCAACATTCAATCTTGTTTTAAAACTTGAAAGCTGTAAATTTTGCAACTGTTTTTGCATTTCCTCTATATGGAATAATCTAAAGATAAATTTATCTGACTTAGCTTTTGCTGAAAAAGGTATAGATTTAAGTTCCATGTTTGTAATGAACCAGATAAATCAGAGACAGTGGCAGCAGGCTAGTGTCTTGTGGTGGAATCATGCACAGCTGCACCAACAAAGGTAAACCCCCAAAATGCTAGCGTTCCCTGTGCATGCAATCCCCCACGCATGCACCCCATTCCCCGTGCATGCGCCCTATCCCCTGTGCATGCGTCCTGCCCCACGCATACATGGCAGAGACTCAAGACCAGCTGGCTGGCGGGAGGCACGCGCACATGCATGGTGCAGCTGGGCTGGAGCAACCGCTGGCGTGCCCAGAGAGCAAGCTCTACATGTCACCTGGAGCACGTGTACCCTAGCTTCGCCATTACAGATCTAGCCCCTGTAACGTTTTTGCCTGTTGCTGCTGTTATATATGTTTCGTGACCCGTCAAAACCGCGGACAAAATTGCGCTCGACGAAAGCGCGCATGTGACGTCATCACAGCGCAACAAAAAAAATTAAAAATTGAAATAAAATTAAAATTAAAGCAAGCCGATTCACATAAAGGTAAGGGTTAGGTTTAGGGTTAGGGTTAGGTTAAGGGTTAGGGTTAGATTTAGAGCGTTAGGGTTACGTTTAGCGTTAGGTTAAGGGTTAGCGTTAGGTTTAGCGTTACGTTAACGGTTAGGTTTAGGGTTAGATTTAGGGTTAGGTTAAGGGTTAGGTTTAGGGTTAGGTTTGGGGGGGTTAGGGTAAGGTTTTAGCTTTATTTTTACATTTTTCGATCACAGCGCGATGTTTTCGTCGCGCTGTGATGACGTCAAATGCGCGCTTTCGTCGAGCGCGATTTTGTCCTCCGCGATTTTGTGGTGGAACCATATGTTTCTCTCTTCTGGATGTCTGCGATCTGTTTCTTAATTTTTAAGTCATTTGAAGTTGACTGACCTCTAAAATAATGAATAAACCAATCAACCAATCAATAACATATGGAAGGGTCTCTTCAAGACAGACTCTATTGTTCTTCTCTCAAGATAGCCAGTCTAACTCTTGTTATAACAGAGGATTCACCATTGTCTGCCTCCGTCCAAATCAATCTACTTCAACTGGGTCATCAGCTCAATTGGGCATTGCCTATTTGCATCCAATTCATGTTAAAGATGCAAGGTATTACGAATTAGTTCATCGATATTTAAGATCCCTTTCTCTTGTTGGAAGAAATGTCCATCTCGGTTCAGTTCCAAGTGGGGAGAAAGACACTGGGAACATGGAGACTGCTTGGAAAGATGGTTTAATGGATAGGACCATTGGGGGGGGGGAGGGAGAGGGAGAGGGAGAGGGAGAGGGAGAGAGGGAGAGAGAGGGAGAGGGAGAGAGAGAGAGAGAGAGAGAGAGAGAGAAAGAAAGAGAGAAAGAAAGAAAGAAAGAAAGAAAGAAAGAAAGAAAGAAAGAAAGAAAGAAAGAAAGAGCCCAACCCACCTACCCTGGCACTATCCCATCCTATATAATCGCCTTGTTTGAAGCTGTGTGCATTTGGATTTGGATTTTTGGATTTTATTAGTATTTATAGGCCGCCCTTTTCCCTGAGGGGACTCAGGGCGGCTTACATAAAATAAGGAAGGGAGGGTACAGACAATAGACACAAACAATACATAGAAGTAAAATAGTAAGCAACATTCATTCATCATTCAGGTGGGGACAAATTAGCTTTATCCCCAGGCCTGACGGGATAGCCAGGTCTTAAGGGCTGTGCGGAAGGCCTGGACGGTGGTGAGGGTACGAATCTCCACGGGGAGATCTTCCAAAGGGTCGGAGCTACTACTGAAAAGGCTCTCCTCCGTGTAGTTGCCAGTCGGCACTGACTGGCAGATGGAACTCGGAGGAGGCCTAATCTATGCGATCTAATTGGTCGCAGGGAGGTAATTAGCAGGAGGCGGTCTCTCAAGTGCGGTAGGCGCATGAGCAAGGAAAGCAAGCGTGTGTGCATGCTCTCTCACATTTGCGCTTCTGGGCGAACCAGTTGTTACAGTGACCCCCCACTTCTGCTTGGGCCCTGCCTCAAGAGCTTCCTGTTCCTATGTAAGAGCAGGTATCCTGATTGGTTATCAGACTCCCAAGGGGCAATGCAGGAGTAACTTTGTATATGGTTTTGAGTCCCAGGCTTGGTTGAATCTTGCTGGGTGACGATGTAATGGAAGAGGGTTTTGGGCAATTCCTATTATGGCTGAAGGCTAATCCTACCTTTCTTGGGTGAGGCTATTTACTTATGAATAGACATAGCCATCTCTTTATATCTTAAGTACTGGTATCTGCTGTGGGCTATTGAGGAGGGTGGGAGCTATTAAGAGTGAGTCTGCTTCTTGTCTAAAAACAAGCCTCCGGGATTGGGCGGCATATAAATTCATTAAATTTACAAGTTTCTCCATTTCTCATCCAGGGAAATATAATATTCTGCCTTTTTAATAATATTTCCTAGAATATTTCATTCTAGGAGGAGAGGGAAAGAGGGGTGGGTGCTAAGTTCCTACACTCATTCCTGCCCCAATCCCCAAGGATTGGCATATATTTAATAAATAAATAAATGAAAGGGCGGCATATATTTAATAAATAAATAAATGAAATAAATGGCACAGTTCTCCTGATAAAACATTTTGAGAAGAGCTTTAAACTGGGTGCATGATGTGTTTCTTTTAATCTGCTTTTCTCTTGTTTGTTTTTAACCCTTCTTTTAAATTTATTTCCTGTAAGACGCCCGGAGTCCTTCGGGATTGGGCGGCCTATAAATTTAATAAATCCAAATCCAAATCCAATCCTTTGCAGCTCTTTTCCCCCCAAAGATTATTATTATTTTAAAAACACTCCTTTTAAAGGCGAACTTGTTTATTTATTTTTTGTTTATCTTGTCTGGCCCCCAGTTTATTATCTTTTCTGGGTTTTCTCAAAACGCTTAAATGTGTACAAGAAACAGTTATTTCCTCAAATGCGCGCAATTATTTTCTGTCGAAATAACCGCATGTGGAAAGGTGAAGAGATGAAAAAGTTACAATTTCCCCTCAGAAAACAGGGACGATTTCTTGTCTTGCTGGCCCTGTATCCCAACAGCTAGCGTCGCTAGCTGCCTGCCTCTTCGCCGAGCTTAAGCGAAACTTAAAATTGAGTCGGTTTCTAGTCCTTTTTTTCTCTCCTCACATCACCTTCGCCTACATTTTTTTAAAGCTTCTTCCCCATAAAGCTAAAAATCCCCTTCTGAGGTAGCTCCCGCCATCTTTGACGTTGGCGCATGCGCACGAGGCTCTCCTTTTCCCCCCTGAAGGGGGCGATGCCCGCCCTGACTCGAACGTCGTCCCGCGCCGACTCGAGAGCCGCGCGTGCGCAAAGGACCCGCGGTCGCTTTTTTAAAAAAAAAAAACGCCAATGCGCGCGCGGTTATCTCGGGCTGGCGCCTGCGCAGTTCCAAAAACCATCGTGTGAGGGGATTTCGGTTTGCCGGCCCCGGCTTGCAAAACAAACTCCCGCCTGAGGGTACGAGATGCCGGGTTTCCCTTAACCGGCCGCGGCCTTCGCTCCGCTTCTGGTTCTTCGCAGAAGCTGCGGCTCGGTAGCTTCCCAAATTTCGGGTCGTCGAAAGCTGCCCGCCGCCTTCACCGCGGTGGGCCCAAAAGCCATCCTCTCTGTGGAGAAGCTGAGGGGACATGAGGGTGTCCCCCTGGCGCCGCCGCCGCCGCAACGGGCAGGGCTGCTGTAAGGCCTCGCCGTCTCTTTGGAAGTCGGCTGCCCGGCGAGCAGTTTTGCTGCGCCGGCGGCGGGAGACGGGCCCTTGATGCTCTCCCAATGGTACTTCTCAAGCCGTAGGACAGCTGCCCCCCCTCTCCCCTCATGGCTTGACCCCCCCATTGCTCTTGTCTCCCCGTCCCGTCAGCTGCTTGGCCCATGAGGGCAAATCAAAGAGGTAGTAGAAGGCCCCTCTTGGTTGCTGCGCCTGGTTTGCCGAAGTGGTCTCTTTCCCCCACCCCACCCCAAAAAAAGTAAAATAAAATAAAATTGGCTGCTTTAAGATGGCGGACCACCTCTCTGAATTCTCCAGCTGGCTGGCTTGGGAATTCTGGCGGTTAACAGACTAACTGGGGTTGGGAAGGGACCTTGGAGGTCTTGAAGGGATCTAGTCCAACTTCCCCTCCCTGCTCAAGCAGGAAACCAACTCATAGCGATAGCAATAGCAGTTAGACTTATCTACCGCTTCATAGGGCTTTCAGCCCTCTCTAAGCGGTTTACAGAGTCAGCAAATTGCCCCCAACAATCCAGGTCCTCATTTCACCCACCTCGGAAGGATGGAAGGCTGAGTCAACCCTGAGCCGGTGAGATTTGAACAGCCGAACTGCAGAGCTGCAGTCAATAGCAATAGCAGTGAGACTTATATACCGCTTCATAGGGCTTTCAGCCCTCTCTAAGCGGTTTGCAGAGTCAGCATATTGCCCCCCAACAATCCAGGTCTTAACTGGCCAAGTTTGGGAGGAAAAAAAACACTGCTTTAAAACAAAAAAGGGCTGGTTTGTTGAAAGGAATTTTAAAGCACCCTTGCTGCTGTGCTACTTTTCTCTCACTTTTGCGCCTCTCCAACAATGCCAACCATGAAAGGAAGGACCTTGCAGATGCTAAGCAGCAATGGTGAGAAAAGGCTTGGCCTTTGCCTTTGTTTCAAAAGCTTGAGTGTTTCTAAACGAGACTTGGGTTTCTCCAAACAAAGCCGCCTGAAACCCCATCTAATGTGGGTCCTTCAGGGCGATCCTGTAAGACTTCAAGAAAGAGATTGGCACCGTGTTAACTGCGCGGTTCTCTCTCATTTGCTGCAGTGCTGCCCATTTTCTCTGCTGGCTCCTGCTCTCTTGTCCGTTCCAGCATTGAGCATGGTAAAGAAGAATACTATCCCTAATGGGTAAGTATTGTATAAGTACTGTCTAGCCTATAGAGAGATAAAAGGGGGAGAGGGCTCTGACAGCCCCGCCTGCTTCTCTCTTGTCTCAAAATCATCTTTGTAATCTCTACTGCAAGACAAGGTGAGTATGATAACAGGGGCATGCAGGTTACCATCCCCCCAGGTAAGTATTTTATCCCACATTTTATAATGCTCCATCAGCCTTCAGTATCTCCTATTCCTCCTGTATCCTCAACTTTGGACTTGGAATAAATTAACTCTATAATCGCAGTGATGTCAATGGCGTGGCATAGAAGGCTGATATCAAGGTAACTTCAGTAGCAATAGCAATAGCAGTTAGACTTATATACCGCTTCATAGGGCTTTCAGCCCTCTCTAAGCGGTTTACAGAGCCAGCATATCGCCCCCAACAACAATCCGGGTCCTCATTTTACCCACCTCGGAAGGATGGAAGGCTGAGTCAACCTTGAGCTGGTGAGATTAGAACCGCTGAACTGCAGATAACAGTCAGCTGAAGTGGCCTGCAGTACTGTACCCTGACCACTGCGCCACCTCGGCTCTATACTGCGCCACCTCGGCTCTATATCTAGAATAACATCTAGAATAACATGATACCATGGGATGGCTCAGGTTTATTACATGCTGTTCAGTTTACCTTGGATTAAACAAGAGCGCTTTCTGTAATTTCATAGAACTGGTCTTCACTTGGACATGTGGTTTAGTTTTCTTTTTGCAAGATTTTTGTCCCAGTGGCAATTTATTTTATTAATGTCTGATAGTGTTAACTTAGCCTGCAAATATATTACATTATTTCTGTTCTTCTGACATGCAAAATACCTGAATACATTTTAAGCTTAATAAACTGAAAAAGATGTTTAATGAACTTGCTAGTGTGACTATCTTCAATCTTCACTGAAGTTTTGCCGGAAATGACATTATACGACAAAACATAAGTGATATTATCAAGCAGTATTACTTGAAATTAGTTTTATTACTTCCTGAAGCAAAAACGTGTTAAGTTTTATTGCTTAATTATTTCCTGCTTCTCCTCTATTGCCTTCTTACCTTGTCCATTATTATCAATGTTGCTAGTGTTATTTAATTGATTTTTAATAATAATGCAGATTTTTAGAAAATCTCAGTAGGGTAATATTGAACATTGAAAGCCGCATTGCTTATTTTCTGAATCAGTTTGAATAGTCAATTAACTGCTGAAAAGATACTTAGTAATTAAAATGGATATAAACTGATCATCTTAATAGTCCCAACATTTAGTAAAATGTTGAATTGGGAATAATAGCTTAACATTAAAAGAAATATTGCAAAAACTATTAGCCAAAAATATAAATAAGAAAAAAGTGTAAGATTAGTATTTGTTATGCTATTTATTAAATTTCAAGGTGACCAGATTCTAGAAAGATTCTGAGCAGTTTATAACTTTAAAAGAACACATGATATTTAAAAAGTGGTCTGTAAAACCACCTAAATAAAAACCAAAACATTGCCATGAGTTTCACAAACACTATCGCCCTGGGAACAGATCCAGGTTTTCAGAGACTTACAGAACTTTTGAAGAATAGGAGCTAGATGTATCATTGTGCAGATTCTACTCCAGTGGGCAGGAACTGTGACAAAGAAGGTCTGGTTCCTTGTTCCCACAAGTTGGCAATGACAATAGCAACATCTTACTTAAGAGAGCCATATTACAGCCAGTCTGCCTGATTGCATTGAATTGGCAGGAACAGAGAAAGGCACCCCCCCCCAAATAACCAGGCCCTATTCCATGAACGGTTTTATAAATGACAACCAGCACTTTGAATTGCACCTGGAAGCCAGCTGGTAATCAATGAAGTTTGTGAACATTTTGTCAGACCACCCTTCAGACCTGGAATTTAACTAGCTTCAAGGCTTTGTCTTATTTGTATTTCTGACTTGAGTGTCCAATAAAATTTTTTTGATTGTTCTATGTGTTTCTTTATTTCACCAATCAGCTATAGTTAATCAGTTTTGAACACCGGGGCAAATGTTTATAAGCACATATGAAAAATAAGAGTATTAAAATATTTTAAATAATAACTTTTTGTCAGATAATACAGTAGAACCTCTGGTCACGAACACTTCTGACCACTGCCAAATCGGGTTCCGACCAAAAAAATCACATTTTTTTCCCCAGTCTATTCCCTTCCACACCATTGTTTTTGAAAGCACCAAATTTCCAAAATTAGTTTCAGGTCATGACCAAATCAGTTTGCGATCAAATTTATGGAACAAATTATGGTTGTGACCAGAGGTTCTACTGTGGGGAAAAAATGAGGGGAAAATAAATTATATAGTACCTGGTTTCATAGCTGTGAAGTAATTGCTCATTTGCTCCCTCTTTCTGAGAGAATGGCACAAATTTTTTAAAAGAATTAAACATTAATTGAAAGTATTTCATTAAACATTGGATGCATGTGAAACAGTAGTTTTGCCCCCCCTCTCTCTAAAGTTACATCAGTACATCTTTGATAGCATCCCAAGCAGAAGAATGACTTACTTTAAACTTGAAAGTAATCTTTCTGTTTAAAATCCGAATAAAATTATTGTTTTTTTAAATAGAATTCCATCCTTGCTGTATTTTATCAACTGCTACCTGGGTCTTTTTTCCCTTGTTCTCTTTAATTTGCTAGGTTTACTGGGAAGCATATAGATATATAAATATAGCATATAAATATCCTCATAATTAATCAAAACAAGCACTATAGAGATTTTTGTGGGTTTTGAAAACAAACAATCTGTAAACTAGAGGAACTAGTTACTTTTGTTAAAAGCAACATTTATAAAGGCTGAAAACCTGCTTGGATGGGTTGGTCCATCACCTCAACTGCTTTCCCATAGGGCATTGTTTCCCAAACTTGGCAACTTGAAGATGTCCGGACTTCAACTCCCAGAATTCCCCAGCCAGCATTCGCTGGCTGGGGAATTCTGGGAGTTGAAGTCCGGACATCTTCAAGTTGCCAAGTTTGGGAAACAATGCCATAGGGGTTAGTGGAAGGATCTCTGAAGAAGAGGAAAGGGAACAAACAGGTACCACTACTGGAAATTGGTTCAGGTGTTTCCCAGGGAATTAGCATCAAGATCCCTAAGGGAAAGTTCCCTGAAACTTTTTTTAAAAAAAAGAATTCTTAGACCCACAAAAACATTCCAGAAACTTGTTCAGCTGAAATCTTTTTTGCTTCACCTCTTACAACTTCAAATGTCCTAGAAATATATTAATTACAAAAGAATGGACAAAAATTCACGGAAACTTTCATATATACAGGTAGTCCTCACAACAGCAGTTTGTTTAGTGACTTCAAAGTTACACCGGTACTGAAAAAAGTGACATCACCATTTTTCACATTTACGACCAATGCGGCATCCTCATGATCATATGATCAAAATTCAGAGACTTGGCAAGTGACTCATATCTATGATGGTTGCAATGTCCCAGGGTCATGTGATCCCCTTTTGCGACCACCTGACAAGAAAAGCCAATAGGGAAGGCAGAATCACTTAACCACGTTACTAATTTAACAACTGCAGTGTTCCACTTAACAATTGTGGCAAAGAGCTTAATAAAGTGGGGCAAAATTTACTTAAATGTTTCGCTTAGCAACAGAAATTGGTGCTCATTTGTGGTTGTAAGTTGAAAACTACCTGTACATGCTGAGATGACTAGCTCATAATCTCGATCAATCCACAGTCATTTATTCCAGCCATAACCAGTAGAGTTTCTAATTCCAAATTATTTCCAGATATTAGTTTCCAGGCAGATTGGTGCTTTTATTTAAAAATTCAATATTTGTGTTATGCGTATGTGATATTGCAGGATTTCAATATATCTTGATAAAAAAACATTTTGCATTATTATGTTAGTTTATGGCTGCTGCATAAGATATCAGTTTGCAATAAATATGCTAGAACAGAATGACTCTTCATTTGACAATGCATGTTTTAATAGGTTTCTAAATTGACCAGCTTCTTGCAGTTTCAAATTTTATAAATGTTTTATGTAATAATAGTTTAGACTTATCAAAAGATAATCTTTTTCAGGAAAGAAGTTGTTATATAGTATGTTAAATAATTTCTGCAAATCATTCTGTATTTCCTCAACTTTAATTTAAAGAATGAAATGTACAATATACATATACGTTTCTTAAAATGTATTTAAAATAAGGAGCATCTCCATTCTGTTGAATCCAATGCTAACAAATGTTATACTAGATTCCACTCCTGGAACATATTTCCTTTCATTGCCTTTGTCCCCATAAAACCCAAAAGAAATGAAATATATGGGCCAGGTGTAGAAGTGGATGAGACCAGGCACAAATCCCTTGTCTTCATTTAAATTGAATGTAATTTTTGTGTATTTAATCTTTTCCCTGATTTGTCTCATTAAAAATTTGAAGTTGGCAGAATTCTTGGTGGGGCTCTGAAAACATTAGCCAAGATTTAGCTGCTTGTAGGCCCTGGCTCTCAGATTGTGTATTTCTGTTGTATATCAAGCAAAACGTTAAGGACAAATCTTCCTACAGTACTCTTAAGTGGGGCTGAAGTTGGTGGAGTTCACAAGTGGTTGGATCATGGATTAAGATTTCATTAGATCCAGTGCATTTTTCTATTTACAAAGATAAATAAACCATACAGCTTTGCTTCCGAAGGCTAATATACGAACCTCACTAGTTTATACCATGGTCAAACTACTGTTTCCCCCCCGAAAATATGATCTACCCCCAAAAGAAGCCCTAGCCTGATTTTCATCCATGCGCCTAATATAAGCCATATCCCCAAAAACAAGCCTAGTTAAGTCCCACTCGACGTCTGGTTGTATGAGGTGGAATGAGGCACATGTGTAAAAATCAAGCTGGGGTGGAGGGGGGGTGGAGCTACCCCATTGGCCCCTCTCCTGCTTAACTTAGGACCACCACAGCCAGGCCTCCCATACCCCGACACCTGTTGCACTGCTGCCTGACTTCTGCGACCACTCGTGGCCAGACGCCACATGGCTTGTTGCGCAGCCCATGCTAGCTGTCTCTGAACTGTAAAGCTATCTCCAAACTGTTTTTCAGCTGATTAAAACAGTTTCGATCTCTGGATTATTATTATTATTTTTTTTGAATAAATGTTTTAAAAAGTTACCATCAGCTATCCTTTTCTTTTTGGCTAAACTCTGCTAAGTTCACTCCAACCATTTCCACTTGACTGCGCTTTCTCTCACTCCTGCTTCCCGTCTGAGAAGGCAGAAAAGAATGCGAGCCAAGTATACATATGGTACGCTGCTGCTTGCACACACATGACACACGTCAGGCCTGGCTGCAGTGATCCCAAGGTAAACGGGTAAGACATCCCCCAAAAATAAGACCTGATTCTTATTCTGAGGCCTAAAAGAAAATAAGATTGGGTCTTATTTTCAGGGAAACATGGTACTTTTGCTTAAGAAGTGAATGAAAGAAGAAGTGAATGAAACAGTGGTGGGTTTCAAAACTTTTTCGAATCTACCCTGTGGGTGTGGCCTCCTTTGGCGGCCTCCTTTGGTGGCCTTTGGGGGAGTGGCTTGCAAGCCATGTGACCTGGTGGGAGTGGCTTGCCGGCCATGTGTTCTCTCTCTCTCTCTCTCTCTCTCTCTCTCTCTCTCTCTCTCTCTCTCTCTCTCCTTCCTTTTGTCTCTGTCCTTTTTTTTTCCTTTTTTTCTTTCATCTCTCACTTTCTTTTTTCTTTTTTTTATTTCTTTCTTCCTTTCTCTTTGTGTGTATGTGTGTGTGTGTGTATGTGTGAATGATGGGTTTCAAAAATCTTTGGAACCTCTTCTGTAGGTGTGGCCTGCTTTCCGGGTCCACTGATGGAACCTCTTCTAACTGGTTCGGTAGATTTGACAAACCGGTTCTACCGAATAGGTGCGAACTGGTAGGAACCTACCTCTGGAATGAAACCATGTCTAGTTGGGGTGGGAATGTTTGTTTCTTTCATTACTGTCATTTCCTGAAAACTTAAAAAAGACCGTAGTATGTTGAGAATTGTTATTTGGAGTGAAACTCCTTTTGCCCAGCATAATAGCAGTGAGGAGGGGAAGAGAATTGATTAAAGATTTTTGCATACTTGCAAAGAGCTTGGCAACATTAAGAAATGTATGTAAATGATTTTTTTTAAATTACCAATTTTAGCAGAAACTGTCATTTTGATTGGAGACTTAAGAGGTGGATGAACTTAAGAGGTGGATGAATCCAGTTCAATGTAGCTTCTATAGATTCAGACTCCCAAGTTCTTTTCCCATGAGTGATTATTTCAGTAATTTGAATTGCTGTATCAGAGCAGAACTGTTTTCTACAAAGCATTGCAGTCATAATTTTTTTTAACATTTCTATATGTAAAGATATATTTTCTTTTTATTAGATGGAGGAATGTATCACCAGTTGGAAAACCTATACCAGGAACTCGATTCATTGCTTTTAAAGTACCCTTAAAAGGGGTATGTATAAACACTATTTCTATGAAGTTATATTAACTAAAAAAGAAAATCAGTAAAGTGAGATTCATTTTATATAATCAGTGTTTGACTATGAGTAGAATCTATGCAATAATACAGATTTAGTTTTAAAGAGATGTTTCAGAGTACATTGGCCAAAAATATAGCACCCTTGTAGTTAAGTTTGAATTTTTGGACAGCTGACTATTAACCTTCCCTTCAAAGGATAAGAGCCTTTGGTGTACTATTAAATAAGACCAATTATATGGTTTTCACACAGTGATAGTATGGTCGGCGTTTACTTTAATGAAGGAATTATATCTTCCCTCAGTTTTTAAAAATCTAATAAACTTACAAGTACTTGTACACTGTACTTGTACTTTTGATACTAAACAGCTAATCTTCAATTCCATAATTGCACATTTTTCTGTGATCAAATTCATTCAAAATATTGCACAAAATTTCCCCTAATTCACCTCCTGCTTCTTCCATTATTGTCTTACACTGAAACATAACATGCAACTGTCACCACGCTGTCATCACACAATGGATTTCTACTTTCAAATACACCCACAACAACCTCAGTGACATCAATTCATTTTTTTCACATGCATTATAAACCTTTCCATTAATAATTAAACCTGTACTTTCATGCACATATTCATCAACTTCACTTCAACACTTCAACAACAGGCTATTTTTATTTAGATCTTACTGTATTCTTCCCGATTTTACTTTTACAAACATATATTTATTTTTCTTTTTTCTTTCATTTAGTTTGTATATATGTGTGTGTGCGCTCTCGCATATACACACATACACACACACACACACACAGACACACACACACATGCTGTATATTTGCTCCTCTTATATTTTTATTCATGTAACTTAGCTTTTGCTTGCTCATTAAACCTAATGAAAAGGTTCACATATGAATTAATTTGAAAACATAATAGGTGGAACAGACTTTTTTTTCCAATTTGGACAGCACTGTTCCTAGTTCTACTATGGATGGTGTTCGTCAAAAATGGAAGAAAGGGTATTTCTGTTTGCCATATATTTATATGCCTCCCATCTTACTGTTGAAGCAACTCTGTATCTGATAAATAGTAATATTATCTAAGAATATAGAGTTCTAAATTGTGAAATATACTTCAAAAAGATGGAAATGCAAAGATAAAAGATGTTTACTTCACAATTAGCTACTCCACCCAGACACTGCTTCCTTACTCCTCTGTAGAACAGCAAGTAACTTCACTTATTCATGGTTAATTCAGAATCATGGCTTTGGACAAATGCTTTCAGAGTTCTGCATTTGTTCAGTCTGGAGATGTAAAATATGAAATATTTATTTCATGAAAATATTCAAATATAAAATATGAAATATTTATACAGTATCACCCTGTAGTAAAAGAATACATACAAGTAGAGCAAAAAGAAAAACAACTTCAGTCCTTAAAGGACGGTTAGCTGTACTATTTATTTTTAAATAAAATATTTATTTACTTAGCAACTACCTAATTGTTCTGAATGCTTGTCTTTGTTTTGAGTTTTATTTTTATTTTTTTAAATCAATGAGTCTAGATTTTTCTATATGCATAAGAATATCTTTCCATTCTGTACTTACTTTCTTTTTTTCCCTCCATCCTAGGCAATCAATCATCGACTTACACCGACACAAAAATTTACACCTAAAGATCTCATTGCTGCAGTGAAAGTTTTCAATACGGAGCTTGGTTTAATCATTGATTTAACATATACAACAAGATACTATGATATCAAGGTAATAGTAAATTAGTATTTGCTGGGGATAATAGAAGCATTTTTTTTCCCAATACTGACTTAGAAATAGGTTGAATTTTCAGTCTTCAGCGTGAGAAGAACTGTTCTATAATAATGGCAAAGCTTCACCGGGAATGAACCTCCCCCCTGGCCTGTTCATCAAGAGAAAGTTAATAGGCATAAGAGAGAGAGCAGGTATTCTTTATAGCAGGGGTCCCCAACCCCCGGGCTGGTCTGCGACCCACTGGGAACTGAGGTGGCGCAGTGGTTAAATGCAGCACTGCAGGCTACTTCAGCTGATTGCAGTTCTGCAGTTCGGCTGTTCAAATCTCACCGGCTCAGGGTTGACTCAGCCTTCCATCCTTCCGAGGTGGGTAAAATGAGGACCCGGATTGTTGTTGGGGGCAATATGCTGACTCTGTAAACCGCTTAGAGAGGGCTGAAAGCCCTATGAAGCGGTATATAAGTCTAACTGCTAACTGGGCTACACAAGCGGGCGAGCTCACGAAGCTCCATTTGTGCAAGTGGCGGGCACGTGCAGGAAACTATCCCTTTCCCCCTCGCCATTGCTGTTGTCGCCGCTGCCAATCCGCAGAGCCAGAAACGTTAGGGAACATTGCTCTATATAGCATCCTCGATTTTATGGAATGGTCTTCTCCAAGAAGCAGCCCCCACCCTGTTGCAGCTCTTTAGAACAGAGCAATGTGCTCTACATGGGGCTGCCCTTGAAGAGTATTCGGCGACTTCAGCTAGTCCAGAATGCGGCCGCGCGAGCGATTGTGGGTGCACCTCGCTTCACCCACATAACACCTATCCTCCGCGAGCTGCACCGGCTACCTGTCGATCTCCGGGTGCGCTTCAAGGTGCTACTTGTCACCCATAAAGCCCTACATGGTAGTGGATCTGGGTACTTGAGAGACCGCCTGCTGCCAATTACCTCCACCCGACCAATTAGATCCCATAGATTAGGCCTCCTCCGAGTTCCATCTGCCGGTCAATGCCGACTGGCAACTACGCGGAGGAGAGCCTTCTCAGTGGCAGCTCCGACCCTGTGGAACGATCTCCCCGTGGAGATTCGTACCCTCACCACCCTCCAGACCTTCCGCAGAGCCCTCAGAATCTGGCTATCCCGTCAGGCCTGGGGCTAAGACTGTAACCCGCCCGAATGGTATGAATGTTGTGTTTTTAATTATGTATTGTCTTATATGTTAAAAGTTTGTCTCCCCCTCCCCTTTGGGTTGTGAGCCGCCCTGAGTCCCTCCAGGGAAAAGGGCGGCATATAAATAAACTTTTACAATTACAATTACAATTACAATACGGTTATTTGATTTCCAAGTTACTTTTGAGTCCATGTGGCTGACTCTGGATGCTTATCTTGGCTTATGACTTAGCCTTTCTTTTGTAGTTATTTTTTATTTCTATATTAATTTAGTTATTTCTTATGTTTTTCTATTTACTTGATGTGAATGACTCAAAAGTTATTTCAATTTGGGGTAGGCTATAAGTAGCATAGGAAAAAAAAGGAAGGGAAGGAGGGAGTCCATTATGCTAGTTAATGGTGTCATGACATTCTTGTTGAACATGTTTTGCAAAGTGCAATAAGGTACATCCTTGGGAACGTAGAGTTCAGTATATGATATAAATTGAAGAGAAAGAAAGATTCACCAGGATTCCAGAATTTAAAAAAATGTAATGTTAGATTTGCATGTGCAGAACTGGAAGTACGGTAGAGAGAGATGCATATCATTCCACTTTGTGTGTCCTGTGACTTTCCTAGAAGCTGGAAGAAACACAAATTGAAGCACAAATCATGGAGAAGGAAATGGCCAATACTTCACAAACAACAAAGGCAATGCTATATTGTAGTCCTTCACTTAACGACCACAATTGAGCACCAAACCTACAAAACTAAGTTGTTAAGTGAGTTTTGCCCCATTTTCTTGCAAGGTTAAGTGAATCACTGCAATTGTTAACAGAACACAGTCATTAAGTGAATCTAACTTCTCACTTTGTTAGAAGGTCGCAAAAGGTGATCACCTGACCTTGGGACACTACAACAGTCATAAATATGAGCCAGTTGCCAAGCATCCAAATTTTGATTATGTGACCATGGGGATGGTGCAATGGTCATAAGTGTGAAAAATGGACATAAATCACTTTTTTTCATTGCTGTTGTAACTTTGAACTAAATGAGTTGTAAGTCAAGGACTTTGTATAGGCTTCTATTGTGAATATGGAAGTATCTGCTGAGTGCATAAATTTGTATTTACAGTAAGGAATTATACTCAAATGCTAGCTCATCTAGTATATCAATATATTACTATGCATTTTGAAGAACTAAAAATCTTTAAATGTATTCTACTCTTTTTAAATGAAAGTGTTTCTCATAGTTCTTTTGCAATGGAACATTAGAGTTATATGTTTGGTTACTTTAGTGGAATATTAGTTGACAGGGAGATTGGCAGCACAATCCTACATGTGACTCCTCTGAAATTAATCCCATTATTCAGTAGAATCTGGTAAACAGTATAGAAGTCTTTATAGTATAGAAGATTTATCAAAAATATTCATTGATTTTAAATCAAACTTAGCTGCTTGATTCCAGATATAATTCAAAATGCTGGTTATTACCTTTAAAGCCTACATGGTTTGAGATTGGATAACCTGAAGGACCATCTTTCCCCAAGGGTTTCCACCTGTCCAATCCAATCCAACAGATTGGACATGTCGCAGATCCCACCAGCCAAAGAGTGTTGACTAGTGGGAACTGGAAGACGGCCTTTTTCTGCTGTAGCCCCTGACTTATGGAATACTCTCCCCTTGGAGATTAGAATGGTCCCAACACTTTTTTGGCTTTTCACAAAACTTTAAAATCTTGGCTGTGTAACTGGGTCTGGGGCTTGGAAAGGGTTAAGGGCCCTATTACTCACGCCCTCGTCACCTCAAGACTGGATTACTGTAACACGCTCTACATGGGGCTGCCCCTGAAGAGTGTTTGAAGACTGCAGTTGGTCCAAAATGCGGCCGCGCGAGCAATAATGGGTGTACCCAGATACATCCATGTTGCACCTATCCTCCGTGAGCTGCACTGGCTTCCCATTGGTCTCCGGACCCGCTTTAAGGTGTTAGTCGTTACTTTTAAAGCCCTACATGGTACTGGACCTGGCTACCTGAGAGACCGCCTCCTGCCATTTACCTTTCAACGACCAATAAGATCACACAGGTTGGGCCTCCTCCGGGTGCCGTCGACTGGACAATGCCGGCTGGCGGCCCCCTGAGGGAGGGCCTTCTCTGTAGCTGCGCCGGCCTTATGGAACAACCTGCGCGCGGAGATCCGGACCCTTACCACTCTCCCGGCCTTCCGTAAAGCGACCAAGACTTGGCTGTTCCGGCAGGCCTGGGGCTGTTGAGAAATAATCCAGCCCCACGTGATTGAATGGTGATTTTATTTTAAATAATTGTACTTTTATTATTCTATGTCTTTGCTTTTGTTGTGAGCCGCCCAGAGTCCCTAGGGAGTGGGCGGCATACAAATTTTATTAAAGTTACAAAGTTACAAAGTTTACTATGAGTTGATTAAACATCACAGCTGCTATTTGTACTTATTTATTTTACAGATGTTTTCATTATAGTGTTTTTGAATCATTAAAATTATTTTATAGTTTTAGAATTGTAAGCCATCCCAGAGTCACTTAGCTGAGTTGGGCCAAGAAACGTAATAAACAAACAAACAGGGATAATTTGAAGATTGCAGACATCCCTTCCAATGGTCATGGAGGCACTTACGCAATGAAATATCTTAACCTCATAAAATGTTACTACTAAAAAAAATGTTAAAAGTATTTTCAAGTGACATCAGAGTGTGATCATGATAACACTTTTAAAACCAATAAACTAGTCATGCTGTTACATGCCACAATACAACAGTTTGGCTTTATTCACAGGTGTTCTCACTACCAGAATTTCTATTAAATATTTTAATGTAGCGAGGAAGGAAAAATTGTAAAGATCTTCATCACAGAAGTTACATTCAGTTTTGTGTCTGGAGGTCAACTTGTACCAAAACAAGCTGAAATTGCGGCAACATACAAAAATAGGATTGTTCACTTAATGCCATTATGTACTTAATTTCTTTTATTAAAATACTCGCTAAAAAAATATTTGGTAATCAGTAACTATATTAACTACAGTATTGTTCATCTTTTCATTGCTAGGATTTGCCCAAAAGTATGGAGTATAAGAAACTTTTTACTGTAGGACTTGAAGTCCCAGATGATCCTACTATTCTACAGTTTAAAAAATGGGTCAGAAAATTCCTATGGGAAAATGCAGACAATGGTAAATAATAGCCTTTATCATTTCATACTAGAGATCCGGAACAATTGGAAGTTGTGTATTTCTTTAGATTCCAACCATCATATAGGAATAATTATCCTTCTATACACATACTAGCTGTTGCCTGTTGCCCAGGTATTAATTTATCCTAATCCTGTATTAGACAGGAAAAGGAATGAATTATATCTGTAGTGTCGCTTGGCTCCCCCCCTGCCCTCGGCACATACGTGCACGACATTTTGGGCCTAGTACGCCTCCCTGCAGCCTCCTGGGAACAAAAATGGGGCATGGGGGGCTCGTGCCGCTCCCCCGCACCCTGCGCTTGTGGGGCAGAGACTCAAAAATCAGCTGGCCAGGGGGATGCGTGCGCACATGTGCAGTGGAACTGAGCAGAGCTCTGCATGCCACACACACACACACACCAAGGGGTGTTAGGGGTATCTTACCCCACAGTATTTTTCTGCAGAGAGTAAGTCATCTGTATACCAAGTTTGGTTGAAATTGCTCAAGGCATTCCAGAGTTATGCTGGAAAACACACAAATTTATATAGAGAGATTATTCTAATTAAAAAACATCAACCATAGCCTGAGATAGATTTCTACATTCTACACAGAAGATGGAATGGTATGTCTTGCACCCACACTTGGTTATGAAAGGCTGCTACTTTCTACATAATATACAGGTAGTCATCAACTTACGACCTGACAATTACAGTTGTAAATCATAAAGTGGGTCAATCACATGACCAACCTGAATGTATGGCTCTTTTTTTTTCCAGTGGTCTTTAAGCAAACATGGCAGTTGTAAAGCTAACCTTGTGGACGTTAAGCAAACCCATTGTACTCTAGGGCAGTGTTTCTCAACCTTGGCAACTTGAAGATGTCCGGACTTCAACTCCCAGAATTCCCCAGCCAGCGAATGCTGGCTGGGGAATTCTGGGAGTTGAAGTCCGGACATCTTCAAGTTGCCAAGGTTGAGAAACACTGCTCTAGGGGATGATTTTTGCCAGTAACCAAGAGTAACACCAGTTTATGGCAAAATGGTCATAAACATGGAGTGGTTCAAATGGCCGTAAATGCAGGCCAGTTGCCAAATGCCCAAAATGTGATCACATGATTGCAAGTTGTAAGTAACTTTTGTGGCATCCA
Organism: Thamnophis sirtalis; assembly: GCF_051295495.1. Taxonomy (NCBI): domain Eukaryota; kingdom Metazoa; phylum Chordata; class Lepidosauria; order Squamata; family Natricidae; genus Thamnophis; species Thamnophis sirtalis. The sequence goes on from NW_028261395.1 coordinate 1,815,283, forward strand.
TTGTAATTTTGAATAGTCGTTAAGTCAAAGGCTACCCAAACTGCATGGGGATCAACAAAGCTGTCATCTCTGGTGTCAAATTTAATAGCATAAAACACCTGTAAACGAAACAAAAAGCTGGCTTAAAACTTAAGGCCACTCCTCTCATAATCCAAGAAGTGTTTAGTTCTATCAGTTTTGCCTCTTCTTGATCACACTTAGCAGGAGAGGTCATATTACCTCCTCCCGATCCCCATTTTTTCCAGTTCTGAATCAACGTTTCAGAGAAATGTAATTTCACGAACCCACTAAAGAGCAATATTCTTTTTTTTTTTTAAGCCCTATTTTTCATCATGCATTAACATTATACATTTGCGTTGTTTAATTTTCGTTTTGCTTTTCCAATAGAGAAACTCATTGGAGTACACTGCACTAATGGAATCAATAGAACAGGTTACCTTATATGCAGGCAAGTGTCACAACAAACATTAAATTAATCATTATTTTCACTGCAATGAAAAGTTGGGTAAGCCATAACTGCATTTGTGTTCCTTTAGATATCTTATTGATGTTGAAGGTTGGGATCCAGAAACAGCAATCCAAGGTATTTGCGTGCCTTTTTAACAGAATCCCAGGTTATGGAATTTGAATTTGGTTGAATTAGCTGTTGTAACCGAGATTCAAAAAAACCACTTCCCAAAGTATCACGTGTGAACTGAAGAGTTTTCCCCCCCTGCTTTTGCTCTCAGGTTCATATCACAAAAATGAACTTGATGGAATTCCAGCAGGAAATTGAAAAATGGAAATGCCCTCCCTTCCTATATGTACAAAAGCACATCTATAACAAAAGGATAAATGTTTCATATAATTTCTTTAGGTAGTTGGTTATGTTTAGTGACTTAATCAATATTAAGTACAATCTTAGCTTGTGCTTAAGTAGAAAAAATACTTTTTGGGAGGATGAGCTGCACAGTGTTTCTCAACCTTGGTGACTTTAAGTCCCGTGGACTTCAACTCCCAGAATCCCCCAGCCAGCTGGCTGGGGGATTCTGGGAGTTGAAGTCCACAGGACTTAAAGTCACCAAGGTTGAGAAACACTGGCCTAGGTCCTGATTTGCTAACCTCAGCTGACAGGAACATTTATATGAGAAGCATCCTTTTGCTGTTGTGGTTCTGAAAGAGTGATTTCTATATCAGGATATTATCAAAATTTAAAGAAAACCAAGTCAGATTCTTGAATTACGTGCTATTATTGAACTTTTCCTCAATAGCTTGTCCATTTTTCATCAAGAGCCCTGTTTCACATAACTCATGTTCTTGCCATCTGTTTAGCTTTTGGAGAAGCGCGTGGTCACCATATGGATGGTCATATATATCTGACAGATCTTAAAACTCACCCAATGAGAAGGTGAGTCTAGTCCTATTCTCGTAGAATATGTTCCTTTTTCTGTTCTAACACATTTTAAATAAGCTTCGGTGTTTATTTTTTTCTGAAATTGATCACAAAAGGTAGAATAATCATTGCCTTTTTAAATATTCTATAAGTAGACCCCAAATTGAGAAGGTGGAAAACAAACGGTGAATCCTAAAAGATTTAGGAAGTTGATATGCTGATAGAAAATACAAGAGTACAGCCATTTCGGGGAGAGACTAGAAAAGTATCCTATAATCATTAGATTTATGCTTTACATCCTCCTGAGAACTTCTCCCTTCTTTCACTAGATAAAGTGTAATCACGCAATTTTTGTCTTTTTTCATTGTATCCTCAGCAGAAAATGTGTTATATTCTCTTTTGAAATTCCTTAGCAACCTGGGGATGAATATGTGGGATGCTGATGGAGATGTTGTGCCACCGCCAGATGATATAGACAGACATATGGATCGATTTCCAAATGAAGAATATGCTAGGTAACTGCCAAAAATGTATTTGTCTTCATGTGGTGGTAGAATTGTATAAATCTAACTTGTATAACTTCACATACTTTATTCAACCCTGAGGGGACAATTATTTTTGAACACGTTAAAAGTACTAATGCACTCATTGTCAAGCTTTTATTTCGTATTTTCACACTGCTATTAGTAGTGCAGAAAACTGTAAGTAGGCAGTCAAAAGTAAACTTCATTCCTACATTTTTTTGCAGTTTTCTTTTGGTTAGCTGGAATCCTTACTGACAACTCACCAGCCTTCTTGCTGTCTCAACCTCAGCCGGAAAGCGAGGTTTTCATAGCCAAGTTCAAAGTGCTTTGCAGGGGAATGAGAATTAGGCCCTACGCATAAGTGTATTTACATGTACCATACGGGTCAGAGAAGATGTTCATTAAGGGCAAACTAAATTCTAAACGATTTTGATAAATTTACATTTGTCCCTTTAGAATTAAGTTTTTGTTAGTGTATATTATCGCTTGATTTTCTTACAAAATAATACTCTTTTTCCCTAGCAGGCCTGGTAAAAGACTAAGAGTTTATGATGATGGCCCCAATGACTTACCGGAACAGATTCGATTGAGAGAGTTTGATTTTATTAATAAGGGTCCTGGGCAACGTCGGAAACCATATCATGCCCACCAGTTTCATGATGACATGCAGTCACCCCAGCCACAAATAAGACAAAGGCATTTCCACGACCACCAGTTTCATGATGACTGCCAAGAAGAAATGGAGATTAAAGATTTAAAATTTAGTACAAGAGAGCCAGGGCACAGATTCCAACCTTTTGAAGACCACCAGCTTGATGATGACTTTCCAGGAAATGTATCAGGTGGAGACATTAATATGAACCGTAGTCAAATTCATAGACATTTTGCTGACATTCCTGGTTATAATCATAGACCGACAGAGAGCCAGCTCAATGGAGGCCGAGGGGAAAGACAAAGACCATTTTACAATCGACGGCCTATTGGTTTTCCGCCACCCGCGCAGGACAAAAACCAGTTGTTCCTGAACAAGAGACCTGTGGAAAGACTAAGGCTGTTTCAGAACTGTCCTGTTCGTGATTATATCCACTCACCAGTGGGAGATTTTGAGTACGTGACTAGGGGATGTGGACAAAGAAGGATACCTTTCCTTGACCAGCAGCCTCACAGTGAATTACGAAGAAAATTGTCATTAGAAGATTTTGATGATGAAGATTCCAATAGAAGAAGTAGACCATTCCTTGATAATCAGTCATACTGCGATTTTAGTGAGAAGTCACAGCTGAAAGATTTACAAAACGGGGGACCTGAACAAAGGCTGAATTTTTTTAATGATCACTCAACTCACATTAATGAGCCATATGAGGACCATTCTGAAAGGTGAGAAGAATTATTGATTAGCTTCAATAATATTATAGTATTTGTTCATTTTTTCTTTTAACTAACAAAACTGAAGATCATATAAATCAATAAAACAGGCTTTTAATTGGTTACTAATAGTTTGAATTACGTGTTACACAAAACCAGATGCAATTTTTAAAACGCATTTCTGTAAATCCATTCATACTAGCCAGTTTACATTTTTGATATATGATTATATTAATGGAACTGGAAACCATCAGTTGCCAAGTGTTTGAATTTGATCACTTGACCATAGGGATGCTGCAACGGTCATAACTATGGGAAACGGCCACGTCACTTTTTTCTGTGCCATTGTAACTTTGAACAAGTCACTAAATGAACTATTGTAAGTCAAGGACTACCTGTACACTGTAGATCAGGGGTGTCAAACTCACATCACGGCAGCATCTCCTGACGTATCAGGACTTTTCCCTTCCGCTAAATTGGGTGCGGGTGTGTGATGCATCCGGTCCGCGACTTTGATACAATTTTTTCCATCTTCTGATCTGTTTGTTCTGTTTTTGTTTCGATGTTCTGTGTTTTTTCTGTTCGTTGATTGCTAAGGCATTCTGTATCCTTTCAATTTTGTCCTCCACGTTTTTGATATTTCCTTTCTCCCATTTCATTTTTCATTTCTTCATGGTTCTTCCATGTCTCTTCATGATTTGTAGCCGTCACTTCTTGGCTTTTCGTCAATGTCTCTTGTATCGTGGCACGACAAAACCGCGCTCCACTAAAGCGCGCCCGATTAAACCGCATCGCTGACGTCATCAGCAGGGCGACAACAGTGACCGCGGAGAAAAAAGGGCGCTTTAAATAGCGCTTTGAAAGCAAGCCAATTCAAGTTAAGGTAAGGGTTAGGGTTAGGGTTAGGGTTAGGGTTAGGTTTAGCGTTAGGTTAAGGGTTAGGTTTAGGGTTAGGTTTAGGTTAAGGATTAGGTTTAGGGTTAGGTTTAGGGTTAGGTTTAGGGTTAGGTTTAGGATTAGGTTTAGGGGGGTTAGGCTTAGGTTTAGGGGTTAATTTTAGCTTTAGCGTTCACAGCGTGCTTTTTTCGTCGTGCTGTGATGACGTCAGCTATGCGGTTTCGTCGAGCGCGCTTTAGTCGAACGTGGTTTTGTGGTGGAACCCTCTTGTATCATCTGGAGCATCAATTGCATACTCTGCATTGTTGGTGCTGGTCCCGTTGTTCCTGCCATCGTTCCGCCTTTCTCCCGCCCCAATGCACTCTCAATTGGTCTTTTATTCGAGGAGGGAGTCAAGTTACAAGTACCCTATCAATTAATAGATTAGATTGTAATCAATCAGATTACAAGTACAATTCCTATCAATTAATAATTGCAATGTGTTAAAAATCCATTGTTGAGAATTTCTGAGCCCAGAATCATTGGCTGCGTGTTCAACAAGTTCTCACTTGATGGTGCTGTTTTAATTCTTTTTTTTTTCCTTAATCACTTTGAGGTCTGCTACGGAAGGTCCTGGGAAGTTAAAATAGATATTACTTTAGCTTTGCTTTGAGTTCTGATGTCAAATTAATTATTTTATGTAAAGATTGTTCTAATAGAATCCAGAGGAACATTTCTGGAAGATGATGGCATATGGGTATGGATAGGATAGATACAGATGGCATAACCGAAGAAATCTTTAAATATGAATGTGCTTTGCTTACAAAACCAACTGTGCCTGGAAATTGGTTTCATTCTAATATCCTGCCAGAGGTTTGAACCCTGCTGTCCTTTAAACGAGCCCGAATGTCTTGGCTCTTTTCCCAGACTTTGGGCAAAGGTGGGATATGGCTTCCCTGTGTGAAGAGTTTTGTGTCTGATCTATGTTCATCTTCCTTTTTTGTTATCTGGGGTTATTCTGTTTCTTTGTGCACCACCAGAATCACTGGAGTGCAAATTACAAAATCTAAATGATTTATAAACAAATAACGAAATGAATGTAAGAATAAATTCAATACTTAGCACAAACTTCAGCATCAAGCAGAGAATGTCTCTTTGGTTGTGTCACATATTCATGGATTTATAAGGAATGCTTGTGATGATGCAGAGATGTGCTAATTGGGGACATGAATTACGTGAATTTTTATATGAAGAAAATGCCTTGTTGAGATCCTGTATAATTTGTAGCTAATGATAGGTAAATAGTATGATTGCAACAAGATGTATCCAAAAATTAAGGTATTAAATACCAAGTAAGTTTTGGAATGAATGACTGCAAACTATATCTAAATGTGGAAAAAATTCAGGTAGATGAATTTGTAACCTTTACTAGAATGTTTTGTAAATATAGGGAAATTTTAAGACATGCAATTACTAGTAGAAAAGTGATAAGCACTGTGTTCTCTGTTATGAAAATATTTACTGAAAACTGTCTAAAACACGAAATGTAAAGGTTGAATGCAATGAGAATAAGTTACTAAAGTTACATGACAAAACGTGAACAGGAATGAATGGGTACTGAATGAATGTGGATTGACTACTAAATTAAATTACCAGTATGGGGAAAAAAAACATATTGAGGAAGTTTGATCTTATGGAAGGAAGGAAGGAATTGTGAGCAAAATATATGAAAGAAGACTGAACAAGCCACAGAATAAGTTATGTTGGATGAAATTAATGATATTTTTTTTAAAAGGTGGGAAGTTTATTAATTTGACTTTTCTCCCAGGTGTAGTACTTTATAAGTAACTTGGCTACATACATACATACATACATACATACATACATACATACATACATACATACATCTTCCTATTTTCCCCACAACCACTGAAAGACTGACTGGCTCAAAGTCAGCCACACAGCTTTCACGTTTAAAGTGGGACTATTGTTTTTCATTACTTCTAGCCAATGCCTTAACCACTACACCAAACTGGCTTTCTGGATCAAAGTTTAAAGAATAAATGACAGTGTATAAAGCTGTATATAAATATTATGGAAGCAAATAAGTCTAGAGACCTAAGATGATATCGGCATAAATTAGAGGTACTAACTTTCCTTTTCATTTCTTATCTCATTTCTTTGCCTTGTATTTTCTTACTTCCCAACCACAACTGCAGTGATTCACTTAACAACTGTGGCAAGAAAGGTCATAAAACGGGGCAAAACTGTCTCATTTAGCAACAGAAATTTTGGACTCAATTGTGGTTGTAAATTGTGGATTACCTGTATAGTATCACACCTATTTTTTCTTCATTACATACATTCTTTTAAGAATTTATTCTTTTGGGTCCTTGGATTTCTCTAAGCTTGATGGTCTGCTTGTAGAAATGTCATTACCCAAATAGGTAACATAATCAAAGCTAGTGAATGTGGGATATGCTCCCTTTTTATAGAGTAGCTTCTCAGCCAGTGTGGTGGAGATGTGATTTTTTTCCCCTTGGTAGTTTATTGATTAGAGTATTATATTCTGCTGAAAAGGTTTATTCTTTTCCTTTCAGAAGCTATCGTTTTCCTTCTCATGAGGAGTACTACACAGAATCTCCCTTACTTCGGAAAGATTATGGCTCCGATAAAGATAATTATATTAGAACTTGCAGGTAAAATTGTGATTGTCAAAATTTATTATTATTTTGGTTCACTAACTAATTAAAATTGGTTCCAGGTACGCTATTTAAAGGCCTAATGTAGCCCAGTCCTGAAAAATGACATACATTGTATGATCATAAAACTGTATATAGTTTTTCGAATTTAACAAGAAGACAGTCTTTTAAGAAGACAGTCTTTTAAGAAGACAATACATCATTTGAAAGGTTTATTTCTGGTTATATGAAAGCCTTAGCTAACATTCAACTCTTGAGTTCCGTTTTGATGTATTCTTAATTTAATCCGAGAGGGCAATATTTATTCCTAAAAGAGGTGTGATCACAAAAAATGCATATAACCCCATAACTTAAGTTCTAGCAACGCAGTCATATTCATATCGGCATTTCATAATTAGCACTTCCCATTCCATTTTTTGCAGAGGTCACTAAGCAAATCATCATGTGAGTCTAGGGTCATTAAGTCAATCCATTGTTCACTATGGGCCAGTTTTGCCGAAAGTAGGAATTAAACAGGGGTTTTTTTTTAGCAAAAAGTTGTAAATTGCAGCCATGTGACATTGAGATGCTGCAAAAGGCCATAAATGCAGGCTGGTTGCCAAACATCCAAAGTTTTGTGATTGGGGGGTGGGGGTGGGGAGCAGTTGTCAGAATTTAAGAACCGGATCATAATTAACTAACTCTTGGAACAGTCACTAAACAACTGGTTGAAAATTGTGAAATACTTGTAAATTGACAGTTCCGTGTGAGTAGATTTAAGGAATGTTTTCCAATACTGTACATGAAGCATGTCCCATGTTATTAAAAAGATTAAGAATCCTTCTAGAGAGGATACTGGGCAAATTGGAATCTTTCCATACTTGAGCATCTGTCCCATCACATATTTCAGTAAAACAGCTTGAAATTAGAAAGCCAATGACAAAGGATTATCACACAGAACCTGTAATTAGTATAATTTGAAAAAAAAGGCATTTTCTACATTTATTCTGAAAGACTCTTTCTCTAAAGAATATCCCGTAAAATCATGTACATTCTGATATGTTTCTTTGAATTAGCTATTTGTTGTTTCACTAAAGTAAAAGCAATGTTTGTATGTCTCCTTGCTACAAATTACTTTGCTCACAACATTTGATTAATAATTGTTTTCATATTATAGATCTGATTGCCCTGACGATTACAGGAAAATCCATCCTTCGGAGGTAATTAACAGAGGAGGAAAAGCTAGATTTGTTCCATATTCTTCTCACCCAACCCTTCACTCTTCATCTTCACATCAGGAACCGAGTTCAATCTCATTGTGCAGTGGAAGGGAATATGAGTGTGAAATTAAGAGAGAGGTGAGCCAGGGGAAAAGATTACCGGTTGTAACAATTGATTATAATTATGGCTTGCCTTTAGACTATGCTTCTGAAGAGGAACACAGAGCTCATTATTATTCACATGCAACAGAGCACTACATTTTGAAATAAATTGGATGTGTACTTGCATGCATTATTTTATAAACAACTTCCTATATATTGACAAAATTACTTCTGAAGTTTAAAAAAAAAGCTTCATTATCATTCAACATTACAAAAAGTACCTGTAACAAGTCTAGTTCTGTTTTTTTCATATTTAAATGATAAATAATTGGCGAAAACAAGGCCTTTTATGTAAAATCAAAGTAGGTTCTCACTCATGAGATTGAAGAACCGTAACCATGAATAACTGCAAATTGTTCTCCCTGCTTTCCTCAACATGACATGTATGAAACGTTTCAGCTAAAATGTAAGAAAACAATTGAATTACTGATTTTAATAGAACGTTGCTCTAAAATAAAGTAGGCTTTGAAAGGAATGGAAAATATATAAAGATTTAAAAAATCAGTTCTAGTTAATGTGGTTTATTCTTTTGATAATCTAGTTTTTTCAATATTTCTTTTGGAAAATGTGCATGTAAATATTGTTTCGGGGGGAAAAAACTGTCACACTAGAAAAGACAATAAACTTGAGATTTGTGTTCAGTTATTATATCTATATTATATCAAGAAGATTTCACTTTTAAGTTGAGGGACCAGATCATTAGAAATCAGTTCCTTCCTTCCTTCCTTCACTCCACTCCATTCCATACACCCCTGGCCCATGCATGCTTTTACAACATTCTGAATTGCTGAATTCAGAGTTTACTTTTCAGTTTTTAAGCACAGTAAAAATAACATATTATCATTCTAATTTCTCAGGAGGTGATAAATTAGTTTCTTGGATATTAGGAAAAAATATATCTCAATATCGTATCCCAGCCACAAGTAGGGTGCATATGGAATATGTTATTTGAAATGTCTGCTCTGCAAATATTATTCTACAGGGGCACTGTTTATTCCCCCTGCACCACAAGGGAATTCAACTCAAGGGTGGGCACAATTATTATTTAGCTCTTATTTGCATCCATATTCTTATTTTGCCCCTTTGGAAAGAATTCAAATTTAGGACCGCAATTCAAGTCCCATAATGCATCTCAAATGTGATCCTTCGTCACAATGCTGGAATCACCATGTAAATTCAGGGCCTTGGTACACATTTTCACATATCAGGTTTAAACTGTTCTTTTCCTTAGCAGGTCTAACTTCCTAGGTTCTTTCTGATAATTCTACCTCCTCATGAAACAAGACAATGCGTGAAAAAACTGAACACTTAAGTTTTTTAATTCAAATGCTTACGGTAGGAACAGGTAGTCCTAGACCTATGATTCAATTGAGCCCAGAATTTATATTGCTAAGTGAGAAATTTGTTAAGTGAGTTTTGCTTCATTTTATGACTTTTCTTGCCACCTTTCTCCGGTTCTACCGAATAGGTGCGAACTGGCAGGAACCTACCTCTGGTGCTGATAAATAAACAAACAAATAAATAAATAAAGGGAAGCAATATGCTCCTTCCCATATTTGAGCATACCAGGTGCTTTGACATCACACACACACACACAAAATACATATGCTTCTCTTTGGCTCACACACTTAAAAGCCACGCTCACAGACTTAGTAAGCAAGGCACAATTTAAAGTGCGCGTATGTTTTATGTAAGTCCTATTCATGCATGAAAAGCTGGGGCAGCTTTTCCATGAAGCCCGGATCCGCCCCACGTGAACAAAAGATAAAAAAAAAAAGTGAACATGCCTTTGTCATCAGGCAGATAAGAAACTCGACTGCTGAATAAACAGGACCAGAGATTACGCATCGAATTCAGCTCTTTCCCCAAAGCCCTTGTTTTCAAAAAGAGAGAAAATAAATCGACAGACGTGAGCTTTGCAGCATAGATTAAACAAACATTCTAGATTAATATAGTTCACCGAGGCGACATCAAGCTACAGGGTTGGGTTGATTCTGTTTGAATAATTACAATTAGCCGCTCTTGTTTTTTTTTTTTTGTTATAACATCCTCTCTGTGCCATGTGTTCAAGTCACAGATGTCAACTTCCTTGTGAACACTTCTGTATGAGGGATCACTTTCCATTCTATAACCGATTTTTATTTTTTATTTAGAAACTTCTATATTAAAAGGGAAATTAGAGCACTGGAAAAACCTTTGTGAGTAATCCATTTTCCACGAATGTTTCTGGTCCTCATCTATAGAATCCAGGAATTCCTACGTAGGAAATATAACGGGGTAGGAGGAGAAATATGCTTTTTTTTTCTATTTTCCTACTTAGGAAAAAAAACCTGAACAGTAGAAAATATTTTGGGCAATCCTAACGGGTAAAACTGAACAATCTCATTTTCTTTTGCAAGCAAAAGGGGTGGGGTTTTTTTTTTTTGCCTAATCATATCCAATGCAGAAAATGCATAATGCAGTATGTGATTTCGATCCAAAAAGGAAGTGGATAAAACTTTGTCTTTGTGGAGAGGGAAGGTGAGATCAAAAGACACGCGTCATGACATTGCCATGTGATCTTGGGTGACTAATTCGACATCAGGACTCGGGAATTAAAAGGACAGAGTTTGAGCGAATGGCATCAATGCAGGCACGGCGTTGTTTCTTCATCCCTGTGGCTGTCTGAGAACGTCTATTGGCAAAGTTTAAAAAGTGCCAAAAAGAAAAAGGCCACAATTTCACCAGAGTTATTTGATGGTGTAGGAAGTTAGCACCTATCCCTCCCTCTTCTAGAAAAAATGAAATATTTTAGGAAATATTAAAAAGGCAGAACCTTATATTTCCCCGGATGAGAAAAGGAGAAACATGTTTTTTAAAGACAAAGCAGCTCACTGCAGCTTCCTGCCCCCCCCCCCTCTACCTTTGTCAATGGGCCATTAAGGCCTGAGCCAGTCTATTCTACATAACAAAGGTAGGGTTAACCCTCCACCCATCTCACCACACGGCACATGGGAAGATTACATCAGCCAGCAAGGCAAACTAACTTGGGTCTCAGGACAGCCTATGAAGTTAGCTAAGACGCTCTGCTCCTGGGAGTCTGACAACCAAGAGTACATTTCTTAACACAGGAACAGGAACGGGAAGTGGGGCCCCGTAGGTCCGTTTTTCACCCTCTGGAGCCTTCAGGGAAGCTCCTGAGGCCTCCGGAGGGCGTCGGGGGGGGGGGAGGCTGTTTTCGCCCTCCTCAGGCTCCTAGAAAGCCTCGATTGACCCTTGTGGAAAAAATCATATATAATCTCTAGCTAGAAATAACCAACAGTGTAATGAGTGAATTGTGCAGTCTGTGTTATTGTTGTGTATGTGTTTAATGTTTGCAACAATAGTGAATCGGTGTAGTTCAAACTAGAGGTAAGGATGGTAACGTTTTGAAGAAAAGGTTAATTTATCAATTTTAGTTAGAAAGTGGAAGATGACACAGATTTTCTTCAATACTATTTTTCTTGTGGTGAATTGAACTATTAAAGATAGGTTTCTAATTAATAATGGTTTTTTTTGCCAGCTTCTATACTAGTTTAAGTTTTTGCATATGGCGGTTTAAATATAAGAGCCGAGGTGGCGCAGTGGTTAGAGTGCAGCACTGCAGGCTACTTCAGCTGACTGCAGTTCTGCAGTTTGGCTGTTCAAATCTCACCGGCTCAAAGGTTGACTCAGCCTTCCATCCTTCCGAGGTGGGTGAAATGAGGACCCGGATTGTTGTTGGGGGCGATATGCTGACTCTGTAAACCGCTTAGAGAGGGCTGAAAGCCCTATGAAGCGGTATATAAGTCTAACTGCTATTGCTATTGCTAATATTACATGCATTAAAATGATAAATTGATAGTACGCCATGGCATTCCCCACTTCACAAAGGATAATATTTAATGGTTCAGGCAATGAGAATGCAAATGCATTAGTCACTCTCTACAGAAACTGCTTAACGATTAACCATTAAACTTGAGGTTCTATCACTTAAAAATTTGGCCAGACATTTTAATGATGCACATCTGGACTACCTGATAAAGTTCTGTCTGCTTTCTATTTCTGAAACTCCTGCGTACAGTATTAGTGTGCCTACAGTAGTGAATTGACCAGAAAAATAGAGATGTGTATGAAAAGTGAGCTTCAGGCGTGGGAACAGAATATTAAAGGAGCACAAGAAAAAGAAGCAAGGCAAATTCCCAATAGAATCAATTGCCAATTTAACAGTAGGATTCATACATTCCAGAGAAATGTACTGCACTGTGTACATGGAATTAGCAACAAAATCCGTGTTTTTGCCTAGCAGAGCTGTCAAAGACTACCAGATGGCAGCAAATGGATGTGACTGCAATGTACCGGTTGCAATTCAGATTTAGCTAGCTGCTTTTGCTCAGTTGCAAAATCCAATTCGTGGGATTTAAACATAATTCAGCATAACGGGCAACCCAAGGAGCCCTATCTGGTGTAAACTCCCATTCAATTAACCATGGATCGGCTGTGCAAATGCAGACAATGATCTGGTGCGTGGGTGGTCCTTGTCAAATGCAGCTTTTTTCGAGTCCCTCTTGGAAGGCATCCTTTGCATCATTCAGATTTGGGTAAAGTAGCCCAGAAGTGTTTCTAAATTGCACGGTTTGTCTGCACAGTCCTTTAAAAAATATATGTTAGCTTGCTATATAAAATTGCAGGCGAATATGTTATTCTATATAGAAACGCGCCACCCTTATTTCTTTCGAAAACAAGGTACGTCAATTTCTTGAGAAGTTGGCCTCAAAAGACTTCGAATTACCGCAAAGAGTTTTTTACTCCGCTTCCCTTTATGGATGGGCAGAAGAAGAACCATGCACACTTAAGTCAGTGTTTCTCAACCTTGGCCACTTGAAGATGTCCGGACTTCAACTCCCAGAATTCCCCAGCCAGCATTCGCTGGCTGGGGAATTCTGGGAGTTGAAGTCCGGACATCTTCAAGTGGCCAAGGTTGAGAAACACTGACTTAAGTGCCGATGCTGCAATGGACGCTGGGAGATGTAGTTCTCCAACTCCCCCATCCAGGCAAATGCGTTTGATCATCCCAACCTACGAAGAAGGGTCTTTCCTATTACACAGGCTCGTAGGGGGGGGTAAGGTATTATTTTCCTCTTGGTTTAAGGCGTGTATCACTTCACTGTGTAAATTAAGCGCACTGTGCGGCCGGAAAAATGATTCCTTTTCTCCTTTCCTGAGGCTGAAGAACCCGACAAACCCGTGTGACTTCATCTTTCCATTCAACCTGGTGCACTTGGTACGGCCCGTAATGGCGGCAAAGCGCCTCCTCCTCCTCCTCTTCTTCCAACTCCTCAACGGACTTTTGTGAACTCTTAATGGTAGATTCCTATTCAGCCCCTCTAATGCGCCCGCCCCCGCTCTTTCCTTCAAACGGCGCCTCCTATTGGCTGCCGCCCGGCGCCCATGCCAATCAGGAAGCGGCTTCCATGGAGGAAGGGAATAAATACAAGATGGCTGCTCATATAAAACCAGGCGTCGGGCTTCTCCCTGGTGATGGAGGGATAGAGGCTTTAATCCGCGCGGCCCGTCTTTGTAGGTCGCTGCCGCTGCTGCTCGGAAGGGCGGCCGAAGAGGGGAGGCCGACCGCTGGGTACAGCCGGCTCTGGTCGTCCCCTCGGCTTGCGGGGGCCGCGGCGTGCTTTCCTCAGGATAGGCCGGGTCTCCTCAGACTCTCCCTTGCTGGGCCGGGCTGTAGCTCCATCTCCTCCCGGCTATGGCGGTCTCCAGGTTGGTGTCAGAGGATAATGAACTTGAGGGGAATTGGGGAGCCGCCTAAGGGGGGCCTCAGGACCGTCTGCGAGTGGGGCAGGCCTCGTGGGGGCTCCTCATGCGGGTGGCAGCCCGGCTTTCCTCACGCCTTGAGTAGCCGGGAAATGGGTTTTTTTTTTTAAATTTATTTCAACTCATCCCTTTGAAGGACCTCCTAACTTTGGGGAAAAGGGTCTTCTAGGGGGGAAAAAGGACTGAAAATAGGATGATCGAACCCCTGGTTGGGGGGGGGGTTCATTGTCATCGTCGTTGCCCCTATCTCGAATGGTATGATTGTTGCGTGCTTTTAAATTATGTATTGTTTTGTGTTTGAATGTGAATTTGTGTTTTTTTTTAGTATTTTATTGGAATTTATAGGCCGCCCTTTTCCCTGAGGGGACTCAGGGCGGCTTACAATAAAAAAAAGGGGGGGGGTGCGCAAATACAAAAACAAAAAAACAGTAGGTGAATAAAATAAAGACAATAAAAACACAACTTGCATTCAACATTCAACATTCAACACTTGAATTTGTGTTTATTTGTATGCCGCCCTTTTCCCTGAGGGGACTCAGGGCGGCTTACAATCAAAAAAAGGGGGGGGGTTGCAAATACAAAAACAGTAGGTGAATAAAATAAAGACAATAAAAACACAACTTGCATTCAACATTCAACACTTGAATTTGTGTTTATTTGTACGCCGCCCTTTTCCCTGGGGGGGGGACTCAGGGCGGCTCACAATCAAAAGGAAGGGGGGGGAAAACAGACTTTTACATATAAGACAGTACATAATTAAATGTTGTTGTCAAATTGTCTGTATCCCCCCCTTCCCTTGTTTTGAGTTGTGAGCCGTCCTGAGTCCCCTTTGGGGGGAAAAAGGGTGGCATACAAATTAAATAAACAAATTTAAAGCTGGTGGTGGTCTGTGTGTATGTCCCATCCTGGTTTGGTGAGAATCCGGTGGGAAACGACGGTGGTCCGGATCTTAAGGGAGCAAGTGGTCCGGACCTTAAGCAATCTGTACTAAAATGTTTTTATTTTCAATTTTCATACAGTCACATATAATACTGTGCATAGCCCGGGGTGATACAACATTAAACAATAATCACAGCAATTCCTCTTGTCAACAGTACCCCCCAAAAATAGAAACCCAATATACCTCTTCCACTCTCCATACACCTCTTTCTTTAAGGGTGGCAATCTATTTCCCCCCATACACACACATATAGGTGAGAATTATCTTTTTTTCGGTCTCATCGAGTTGTGTTGAACTGAACTGGATTCCCTTGGGATCTTATTTTTCTTTTTAAAAAAATTATTTTCAAAACAAACATATATTGTAGAAAGTGTATATCAGCTGGTTACAAAAAGCTTTTGTGCATCTCTTCCACCGTCATCAAATGTAATTCATATTAATTCAAATAATAACTCGGATATTTACTATATTAACTTCATCATACCTCCGCTTTTATTTGACTACAGTTATTTAAACATCCTTAATCCTTAAGTATACCAAGATTCAATACATAGCCACATGCTGGCATTTCATTTACTTATCTGCAAAATACTCCATTAACATTAAGTCCTGGTATCCTGTTTCAGCTAAACATCCATAATATTTAATACCAAAATTTTCTAATCCTCCATGTATATAATTTATTATCATTATCCTTTCTTTATTTAACTATGTCCTATATCATAACATTTTCCCCCTATTAGTTAAAACTTAACTGTATCTAGTTTTGTTTTTTTATTATAATGATTATTGTTATTAATAATCTTTATATATAAGTCCAAAAATATTTCTAACCTTCCCTTCTCATATCCAGTCATTACTTATAACAGCTCAACATTGTATACATTACTATCATTATCAATTTTTATTTGACTATACCTATTACCAATGGATTTAACTATGTCCTATATCATAACATTTTCCCCCTATTAAAACTTAACTGTATATAGTTTTGTTTTTTAATTATAATTATTGTTATTAATAATCTTTATATATAGTCCAAAAATATTTCTAACCTTCCCTTCTCATATCCAATTATTACTTATCATTATTTGGAATCTTTTTCCTGCTGCAGAATGTGGTGGTTCATCTCCCTCTCTCTCTCAGCTGCTGAAGTTTCAGTTTCATTCGGTTTGCTTATGCCTCTTTTTGAGATTCCCAAGCCAACAGTGTGTTTTTACAAATGAAGATTATTATTATTATTATTATTTTGCCACTTGTGTTACACTCCTGCTGCTTTTCCTATATTTTCACATAATACCATTTCGTTTGCTGGTTGTAACTGTCCATACCATAAGTTCAGAGGGGAATCTGAACTGCTTTCTGCTTTGACCCATCCCTTAATGTGAGTTGACTTAGCTGGCAAATAAGGATACCGTGAAGCTGATCACGGAGGAAGGATAATTGTGTTCATTTATGAAAGACAAAAATTGGGAGTCTTGCAGTGCGTACATCAGTTAAGCATCTGATTAAAAGAGAGCTGTAGCTCAGACATGCTCGCGCCTTCTAATGAAGCATGTCAGTTGGAAAATAGTCTTGCCAGAC
Source organism: Thamnophis sirtalis (assembly GCF_051295495.1). NCBI lineage: Eukaryota > Metazoa > Chordata > Lepidosauria > Squamata > Natricidae > Thamnophis > Thamnophis sirtalis. The sequence goes on from NW_028261395.1 coordinate 1,831,833, forward strand.
TCCTTTTGATATATAAATCTGGTAAATATGCCTGGATCCAAGCAGCAGGCAGCAATGTCAGCTCCAGGGCAGCTTCAGTGTTGCAATTTAGGTTCTAATATAAAACCAATATTTTGTTCTGTCACATGAGCATCTGAGCATCATATCTCAGGTAGAATCTTTGTCCTCGGTCCTCATTTACTTACAGTCTGCTCTGAACATTGGTGTGCTCCTGCTTGATTACATATGCTTTAAAAAAATATGCTCTAGCATATATTTTTTTCCTGATTAGTTATGTTGAACCATAAGGCTGTTTTCATAGCTTTCCTTCATAGAGTTAATTAATGAAGTTTGTTTCTGGTCATTTAAATTTTTCTTATGCTATATTTTTGTACGATCATTAGCTGATAGTTATGAGTTCCCGTTTTTTACATTCATTATTATGCAGTTATTGTAGCTTACAACAGAGACATAACTTCAGAAAATTCATAGCTGAGTGGCATTAAAAGTTGTTAAATTCAATCTCCTAGTTTCTTCACTTATTCATAAAAAGAGGGAAGATGATTTTGAAGCCTGTAGTGTCCTTAATTGCTAATATAGACAGGAAAATGGGCTGCACTGTGTGGGTTGCACTATCAATTTCCCCTTGTCTGTTTCAATAACCAAAAGTGAAAATAGTGATGACTTGAGATAGGCTAAGGCAGTGGTTCCCAAACTTGGCAACTTTAAGACTTGTGGACTTCAACTCCCAGAATTCTCCAGCCAGCAGAGCTGAAGTCCACAAGTCTTAAAGTTGCCAAGTTTGGGAACCACTGGGTTAAGGGTACAACATGCAGGTTTGAGTATTCAAAAGAAAACATTCTTAGCATTTTAATATTATTATGGATACAGAGACTATATTTCATTAAAGGTTTGTGTTGACTAAACCAGAGCAGGTTCTGTTGAAGATAATTTTCAAGGTAGAATGACTGCAATTACACATTTTTGTCTTAAGCCTTTTCACTTGTGTAATATTTCATAATGAATAATAGGTTGGCTGAAGTTCTTTTACTTGCTTACAAAGTAACAGCTTGTGTTGAATACTGTGTTTGGTGTAATAAAGCAGAATATTTCATTATAAATTTTAACGCGAGAATCCATAGTGCAAAATTCTGAACACCTTTACAAACACTTCATGTGTTATTGTATTCAAACTTATAAAAAGCAAGATTTAAAACTAATACAAATGAATGTAGCAAAAAGGAATTAAAGAGCTAAAATGTAAGAAAAGCAAAGAAATAGAAAAGGAAAAGTGACCTTTGATTTTTCACAGTATTACGATTGTATTTCAACCTCTCTCAAGTCATATCATGATTCTCTTCTTCCTGTAAAACCATTAATCACCAATTCATTGTTTTTTGTTTTTATGCAAAAAGTTCGTAACAGGTTTCCAGTCACCAATAAATGTCAACAATGCTTTTTCTCTAAACAAGTCAGTTTATTTTAGCAAGCTTTGCCAATTTTTTCATAGTAGGTAGTGTGTGGAATCTCAGTTTTTGTGTATAGGATAATCTTGCCAAAGTAATGCTGAAATAATCTTCCATGATTTCTAACTATCAATCCTAAAAGGAAAAGATCTAGCAGCAATTGAAGATTTATCTTTAAAATCCTCTGTATTAGTATATGTATTTGAATTTTAGTTCAAATTAGTTGAATTTTTAAATTTAAGATCTTTATTGGTTTTTTTATTTTTTTGACTATTATTTTTTTTATTTTTTTACTTTACTGATACAGACATTACCGTATTTTCACCCATATAACCCGCCCACGCAAATAACCCGCACACGCATATAACCCGCGGGTTTTCCGGATCGTGTAAAATATTTCCCGTATACCCCGCCCACGCATATAACCCGCCCACGCATATAACCCGCGACGAGTAAAAGAGAAGGGAAACAGCTGAGATGGGGGGGGAAGAAACGGAGAAAGAAGCCTGCGCACGCTGGGGAAGAGGAAAGGAACGGAGGAGAAGGAAACAGCTGAGATCGGGGTGGGGGAAGAAACGGAGAAAGAAGCCTGCGCACGCTGGGGAAGAGGAAAGGAACGGAGGAGAAGGAAACAGCTGAGATCGGGGTGGGGGAAGAAACGGAGAAAGAAGCCTGCGCACGCTGGGGAAGAGGAAAGGAACGGAGGAGAAGGAAACAGCTGAGATCGGGGTGGGGGAAGAAACGGAGAAAGAAGCCTGCGCACGCTGGGAAGAGGAAAGGAACGGAGGAGAAGGAAACAGCTGAGATCGGGGTGGGGGAAGAAACGGAGAAAGAAGCCTGCGCACGCTGGGGAAGAGGAAAGGAACGGAGGAGAAGGAAACAGCTGAGATCGGGGTGGGGGAAGAAACGGAGAAAGAAGCCTGCGCACGCTGGGAAAGAGGAAAGGAACGGAGGAGAAGGAAACAGCTGAGATCGGGGTGGGGGAAGAAACGGAGAAAGAAGCCTGCGCACGCTGGGGAAGAGGAAAGGAACGGAGGAGAAGGAAACAGCTGAGATCGGGGTGGGGGAAGAAACGGAGAAAGAAGCCTGCGCACGCTGGGGAAGAGGAAAGGAACGGAGGAGAAGGAAACAGCTGAGATCGGGGTGGGGGAAGAAACGGAGAAAGAAGCCTGCGCACGCTGGGGAAGAGGAAAGGAACGGAGGAGAAGGAAACAGCTGAGATCGGGGTGGGGGAAGAAACGGAGAAAGAAGCCTGCGCAAGCTGGGGAAGAGGAAAGGAACGGAGGAGAAGGAAACAGCTGAGAACAAACGGCAGGAAGGGAGAATCTGGCTCCTTTATCGTAGGGAGAAGAAAAACCAACCCAACCCCCCAACTTCTCCCTTCGTTTTCATTCCTGGCCCTTTCCAATTGTCAAGCTTTTTGCCTCTTTCCCCTTCCCCAGCACGCGCGCACACACACACACAAAACACAGAGGCGGGGACGCGGGTCGAGTGCCTCAAGATATCCCCACCTAGCAGCCTTTTCAGGGGAGGGAGTGGGGGGGATCGGGACTTCTACGTATCTCTAATTAGGCTGGCTTTGAAGACCTATTCAGCCCGTCTGAAAGGCTCTGAAGATAACCGGGGTAGGCTTTTAAGGCACCTCCACCCTCTTCAACTCCTCCCCCCCTCCCTCATACACACATAAAGTGTCCCGCTTTGCCTTCCTTCCCCCCCCTCCCCCCCCCCGCCCCAAACGTGTCTGCTGCTTCAGCTTCACATGCCTCAACTCTGTTCCAGCTGCATAATTTTGGTTTAGGACCCAGGGCTGCTGCTTCTTTTTTTTTTTTAAGGAGAGGTGATATGTGTGTGCGTGTGTGTCTCCTTTATCGTAGGAAACGTTTCTGAGGTTTATGGAGCTTAAAGGTTCAAGTGCTTTTTGCCTCATTCTTCCTACTTCCCAAGGAGAAGTAAAACTCCTTAACCGGGGTAGGCTTTTAAGGCACCTCCACCCTCTTCAACTCCTCCCCCCTCCCTCATACACACATAAAGTGTCCCGCTTTGCCTTCCTTCCCCCCCCCCCGCCCCCAAACGTGTCTGCTGCTTCAGCTTCACATGCCTCAACTCTGTTCCAGCTGCATAATTTTTGGTTTAGGACCCAGGGCTTTTTCTTCTTCTTCTTCTTTTTTTTTTAAGGAGAGGTGATATGTGTGTGCGTGTGTGTCTCCTTTATCGTAGGAAACGTTTCTGAGGTTTATGGAGCTTAAAGGTTCAAGTGCTTTTTGCCTCATTCTTCCTACTTCCCACGGAGAAGTAGGAAGAATGACTTGACTTCCACAGGACTTCTTCTCGTTCAAACACACACAAACACACAAGCACGCGCGCACACACACACACAAAACACAGAGGCGGGGACGCGGGCCGAGTGCCTCAAGATATCCCCACCTAGCAGCCTTTTCAGGGGAGGGAGTGGGGGGGATCGGGACTTCTACGTATCTCTAATTAGGCTGGCTTTGAAGACCTATTCAGCCCGTCTGAAAGGCTCTGAAGATTAACCGCGGAGGCGCGGTTCGGATCAAAGGGGCATCGCCTGCGGGCGGAACTGCACAGCCCGAACAGTCAGCTGAAGAGGTGATCAGAAGGAAGGAGAGTCCAACCGTGCCAATCTCCCCCCCCAAAAAGACCCCAAAAGACAATTGCTCACCCTTCTCCATACCAACCGGAGCCCAACGCCTCACCCTCTTCTTCACCTCTCGACCACCCCTCTCTCGCCCCGCAGGAAGGAAATATCCCTTGAAAAGTCATTTCCGTCTGGATTTCCGTTCTTTCCTCCTTTCTTCCGCTCGCCTCTCCACATTATAACCAATTGGCAAACGGACCCCCCCCATTATAACCAATTGGCAAACATTACGTTAGCTCTATTCCATCGACCTCCCAAATTAAAACCAATCGGCAAACATTACATTAGCCATCGGACCTCCCCATTATAACCAATCCTCAAACATTACCTACATTGGCGCCATTTCATTATATTACCTCAAGCTACCTCAAGTACCGGTAACCATGCCTAAGCGAAAGTCCTACACCGCCGAATTCAAACTTAAAGTAGTAACACGTGCTGAAGCAACCAGCAACAGATCTGCTGCCCGAGAATTTGAAGTTGACGAAAAGTCAATAAGAGAATGGAGAAAAGATAAGCCTGCCTTGGAGAAAATGAATCCTAGGAAACGTGCCAGACGAGGTCCTGGAGCAAAATGGCCGGATTTAGAGGTAGAGCTTAAGAACTGGGTTTTAGACAGGCGGGCGAATAACCAAGGAGTTTCTACATTGGCCATCCAAATGAAAGCTAGGCTTATTGCCGTTGAACGAAAAATATCCAATTTCAAATGTGGCTTAACCTGGGTGGGCAAATTTATGAAACGGAACAATTTATCCGTGCGTATGCGCACAACAGTTGGACAACGTTTACCAAATGATTGGGAGCAACTAGTCGCTAACTTTAGAGATTTTACCATTGGGAACATTAGAGAACGTGGAATTTTGCATTCTGAGATAATTAATATGGATGAAGTTCCGATGGCCTTCGACATTCCTGCCACGAGGTCAGTCGCTGAAAAAGGAATTAAAACGGTGGCAATATCGACTACTGGTCATGAGCGGACCTGCTTTACTGTAGTTCTGGCATGTACAGCAAGCGGAATAAAACTTAAACCAATGGTTATATTTAAACGAATCACGATGCCCCGTGAAAAATTTCCACCTGGTGTCTTCGTACATTGCAACAAAAATGGTTGGATGGACAATGAAGTCATGCTGTTATGGATAGAGAAATGTTTCCGAACCCGACCAGGCGGATTTTTCTCGAAGAAATCTTTGGTAATATTTGACAGCATGGCTGCACATAAGTGCGAAAACGTTAAAAAGAAACTGAACAGCCTTGGGGCCCATCTTTCTGTTATCCCTGGTGGTTTAACTTCCAAACTTCAGCCACTTGATATTGCAGTAAATCATCCATTTAAAACTTATGTTCGCGCTGAATGGGATGAATGGATGCAGTCTGGGACTCATACTTTTACACCGTCTGGTCGTTTGCGTCGTGCAACCCATGGAGAAGCCTGCAATTGGGTGCTTAATGCATGGAAAAAAATCTCTCCTGATACTATCCTGAATGGATTTAAAAAGGCGGGCATCATTGCTGATGAAAAAGAAGGTGCTTCAGACCTAAGCGACAACTCAGACGCAGACGAAGATGACGATCTGCGACAAGAAGCTGTCACCTCAGAACACCTAGAGGCCCTTTTAGCGGCATTTAATGATGATTCGGGCGACGATGCCTTTGAGGGTTTTTCTTCATCGAGTGAAGAAGAGGACAATTAAAGTATTTTAATCAATTTATAGTAATAGGACAAATATGTTTTAAAGTTTAATTTGGGTTGTATAGGGCTCTTTTATATTGATGTGAAAATATGGTAACTTTGTTTTAATAAATAAAAAATTCAAATAACGCAACAGGTTAGTTTATTCAAGTTTTAATGGGTAGTTGGGATTTGTGGGCTGTACGCAGCCAACCAAAATTATGCAGCTGGAACAGAGTTGAGGCATGTGAAGCTGAAGCAGCAGACACGTTTGGGGGGGGGGAGAGAGAAGGAAGGCAAAGCGGGACACTTTATGTGTGTATGAGGGAGGGGGGGAGGAGTTGAAGAGGGTGGAGGTGCCTTAAAAGCCTACCCCGGTTATCTTCAGAGCCTTTCAGACAGGCTGAATAGGTCTTCAAAGCCAGCCTAATTAGAGATACGTAGAAGTCCCGATCCCCCCCACTCCCTCCCCTGAAAAGGCTGCTAGGTGGGGATATCTTGAGGCACTCGACCCGCGTCCCCGCCTCTGTGTTTTGTGTGTGTGTGTGCGCGCGTGCTTGTGTGTTTGTGTGTGTTTGAACGAGAAGAAGTCCTGTGGAAGTCAAGTCATTCTTCCTACTTCTCCGTGGGAAGTAGGAAGAATGAGGCAAAAAGCACTTGAACCTTTAAGCTCCATAAACCTCAGAAACGTTTCCTACGATAAAGGAGACACACACACACACACATATCACCTCTCCTTAAAAAAAAAAAAGAAGAAGAAGCAGCCCTGGGTCCTAAACCAAAATTATGCAGCTGGAACAGAATTGAGGCATGTGAAGCTGAAGCAGCAGACACGTTTGGGGGCGGGGGGGGGGAGAGAAGGAAGGCAAAGCGGGACACTTTATGTGTGTATGAGGGAGGGGGGGAGGAGTTGAAGAGGGTGGAGGTGCCTTAAAAGCCTACCCCGTTAAGGAGTTTTACTTCTCCGTGGGAAGTAGGAAGAATGAGGCAAAAAGCTTGACAATTGGAAAGGGCAAGGAATGAAAACGAAGGGAGAAGTTGGGGGGTTGGTTGGTTTTTCTTCTCCCTACGATAAAGGAGCCGGATTCTCCCTTCCTGCCATTTGTTCTTTGCCTGCAAGGATCGTGGGAGAAATGGGGGATTTTACGGGGAGAAGGACTCTGGTTCATCTCAATGGGCAGAAAGTAAGAGGGAGGGACCCTTCCTCCCTCCCTTCCATCTACCTTATTTTATTTTATTGAACTCCGTGGGAGGAAAAGCTCTCCTAGCCCCGCTCTGAAGTGAAGGAGTGCGGTATATTCTTCCACGCTACGGCAGCCCTGAAGGGCCGGGAGATATTTGGGCAGCTCTCGTTTCAGTTCTACGGGCGAGGAGATGGGAGAATCGGGAAGATATTCCCCTTCCTCCAACTCCCCCCCCCCCCCCGCTTGAGCAGGCTCACGAGAGGGAGAAATCCGTTTCTGGCTTCTTTTTTTGCTCCCTTCTGGCAGGCGAGAGAGCATCTACCGTTCCTCACGGGAGGCACTTCGAGCCCCGCCGTATCTGAGAGGCTCTTAGTCGCCGAGCGGAGAAAGCACCAGATCCCCCCCCCTTCACGAGAGGGAGAAAATATCCGTTTCTGGCTTCTTTTTTCGCTCCCTCCCTCCAGTTTTTCGCAAGTTGTCCCAAGAGAGGACGAGCTGCCGCTTCCTCGCTCTGAAGGGAGGGAAGGAAGGACGCGGGATTGGGTTGGCCCTGTTAACTGGAGAGAGAAA